>NW_027614698.1:0-23224 GCF_965212315.1 Lampetra planeri | reverse complement strand
CTACCATTAGATTTGGATGGTTATTTATTTATTTATGGGTTTGGTTAACTTTTGTCTTGCTTTTTTTCCATTTTGTGTTTGTTGATTATTCTATTATGTTGTCATTTCATCTCATCTCTCTTTTGAGTAGTGTTGTATTCAGTTGCATATGGTTTGTGATTAATTTTGTTTTCGTTATGGTATGTATCATTCTCTAAGTGTAAATATTTACCGACTGTAGATGTTGGAAACAGAAAGAAATTCATTTAGAATTTTCTTCTGTGAGAACAAACAACATAAGATTCATGGTGAAATGTGGGCGAATCTTTGTAAAGATGAAGCTGGAGAATTAATCATCAATATGTACGTGTTTCCGTCAAAAATCCTGATTGATTTATAACTTTTACTCCTTTTTCATTCTTTGTACAGTGTAGTAGTTGATCGTCAGGGTTCAGGTGGGAAAGATGAAGGACTGAATGAGTGACAAAGTCTGAACAGACACGTTCATTTACAGAAAAATGGGTTTCAAAAACAGATAAATCTTTTTAATGCTCTTAGATTTCTTTTTTCTATGTGGATGTGAAGTTGGTTTTTGTGATCAGTGTCTGCAGGAGTGTCCAGCTGAGACACTTGAGTTTCACTTCAGTGTGACTGAGGGAGGTTTTTGTACGATGGTTTTTCACTGTGTGAACACGTACTGACGGTTGATGTAGTGAAGACTCTGACAGTAATAAACTGCTGCGTCTTCAGTCTGAACTCCACTGATGGTCAGAGTGAAGTCAGAGTTTGATCCGCTGCCTGAGAAACGATCTGGAATCCCTGATGCTCTCTGGTCAGCTCCCCAGATTAGAAGTTTAGGAGTTTCTCCATCTTTCTGTTGGTACCAGGCTAAACAGTGGTATGAGTTTTCAACATAAACTTTCTGACTGGTTTTACATCGGATGTTGACGGAGCCTCCTGGAGCAGAACTCACTGCTGCAGACTGAGTCACTGTGACCTGACCTCTGGACTCTGTGGACACACACACACACACACACACTGGTCAGCTTCATGTCTCAGGGACGGATGTGGACAGACAGATCTCCTGTGGACGTTACCTGTGCAGCAGCAGCAGAGCAGAGTCCACATGAGGACGTAGATGCAGCTCATGTTTGCGACGAGGACGACGTGTGATGACGGACAGCTGTCAGTCATCACTCAGCTCTATAAAGTGTCCCGGAGCGCTGGAGCGTGGTGCCGCTGATGCAAAGTGTCTCTATGGAAATGAGCCGACTGACTGGACACTGGGATTCTCTGCTGACCATCGACGGATCCGTCACGTTAGTGTTGATCACAATCAGCTGATTCTTCCTTCAGCTTCTTTCTTGTTCCAATGTTCATGTTTCCTCTTCAGCTCCTCCAGAACAGGTCAGATGAAAAACAAAATGATGAAAGTGAAGTGACAGATGTTGTAAAGTCGCTCAGACGTTTCACAGTTTGATTCCAGTGATTGTGTGTGTGAGACAGTCCAGTCTCTGCTGTCACAGGTTTTTTGTACGACGCCTCTCTGAGTTTGAGTCACTGTGGTTGACGTTCGGTGGAGGAACCAGACTGGATGTTGGACGTAAGTTTGGGACTTTAACTTCTTGACAAACTTTGAAAACGCTAAAAACTTTCTTTTAAAACTCAAAATGAAGAGAGTCAATGTTTCTGACAAATGATTGAAAATTTAATTAATGTTTTGTTACTTGTCTGTGTTGTGACAACTGTAATTGGAGAAAAGTTGAAGGTTAAACATTTTACATTTTAAAACTAAATTGATGAAAAGGAAAACAGTTATAAAAAATAAAAGTGCAGTAGATAAACGTCACAAATGGTTATGTTTCATAGAAATTTTTTAAAATGTTCTTTTACTAACTGATACTTCGATCACTGAAAAATAAAGTTTCAGACATTTTTGTAAATTGAAATTTAACACAAAATTTGACAAAAAACAACTTAACGGACATGAAACGGGCAGACATCCTTAGTACGCGTTGAAACAGTTGATATATTTCTTTACAAATATTTATTTATGTATTATATAGTATGTATAGTTGGAATCAATGAAAATTGATGATTCGCTGTGGCAACCCCTGAAGAGGGACAAGCCGAAAGAAGAAGAAGAAGATAGTATGTATCGCTGATGTGTGAAGTGGAACTTTGAAAACTGAACTTCACACGTTAACATTTGGCAGTTCACTGCAAAAACTCTAAACCGTACCAAGAATATGTCTTGTCGTCAAACTGTCTCATTTCAAGTCAAAAGATGTCTTTACACTTAAAATATACACCTGCAAATATAACATGTTTTCAATTTCAATTTCCACTTGTTTTGAGCAAAATTTCTCTTATAAAGTCGTAAAACTCTTTTTTTCCTCACTTATTTCAAGTAAAAATTGTCTGAAATCAAACATTCCTTCTTTAGATCATGTGTCTTATTTAAAGTATAAGTAGATTTTCTGACTAGAAACAAGACAAACATTCTCAGTCAGACTTATTTTTATTTGTTATTTCAGTGTACGAGTGTGTGCGTGCTGACACACTCCACAGATCTGTGACAGGAAGTGAAACCACGTCCGAGCGAGCAGAAGGAACATCTGTCTCTGACCAGCATTTGATTGACAGCTGTGCGTCTCCTGTCTGATCGGTGTCTCCTAGGTGACACGCGTCCCACCCTGACGGTGCTGCCCCCCCTCCAGCGAGGAGCTGCAGCAGGGGGAAGGCCACGCTCATGTGTGTGGCCAACAAGGGCTTCCCCTCCGACTGGACTCTGGCCTGGAAGGTGGACGGCAACAACCCCGGCAGCAGCTGGGAGGAGAGCAGGAGCCCCGGGGTGCTGGAGAAGGACGGGCGCTACAGCTGGAGCAGCACCCTGAGGCTCCCTGCAGACCAGTGGAGGAAGGTGGGCTCGGTGACCTGCGAGGCGTCCCAGGGCTCCCAGACGCCGCTGGCACAGGTGCTGAGAAGAGACCAGTGCTCCCAGTCCTGACCTGCTCCACCACCACCACATCTACACCTTTCTTTGACAGTTTTACTTCTGTATGTCAAGTAAATAAAGTTCTGTTCATCAAATCAGATGTGACATTTGTTGTATTTAATCCACCGACAAACAGAAGATTCTAGAAGGTCGTACGTCACTGCTTCCTCAGTGACCAGTAATTAGAAAAAAGTTAGTAATCAGGAAGCACAAGGGATCTATTTATAGATCTAACAGCTCATTTAATTCCTCTGTCAGAGATTATTATGAACTAGAAAATCTCTCCTACGGACACATTTTAATGTGGGTCTGCCACTGGGCCCATCACAACTCACACTCTGCTGGTAGAAAGATGTGCCTTTATCTTACAGAGATCCAATAGCGTAGGAGACGTCAAATGCATATCACTATGGTGTCTAACATGTGAATATATGAGACATAAGAAACGCACAGAAAGTATAGAGAGAGAGTATTAGGTCCACAATAAGAGAAAAAACAAATGTAGACTTTGAGAATAAAGTCATTAGTTACGAGAAAAAAGTAAATATTTATGAGAATAAAGTTATTAGTTACGAGAATACAGCCATAGATTTGACGTTACGTCTCGTAAATTTATGGGAGAAGTCGATGGGAGAAAAAGCGAGAGACGGGTAAGGTTGGTTGATGTAACGCTAGGCTAATGCACACATTACATGTTAAACCTTTATTAAACTGTTCTGCTCACTGAGCAAACCTAGGTTTTGTGTTTGTTGTTTCAGAAGTGGGGCTAATGCTCTTCTCTGTAATCTCCGGACAACATTAGAGACTTATTATGGCTGACACGATTACGTTAGCAAGCAGCAGAAGCGGGCGCTTGTCTAGGGTGACCAAACGTCCTCTTTAATTAATACTCTTCCAGTATCATTTAAGTATCTTCAGGCCGAGCCGAGTGACCTCTTTTTTGGAATTCAAAATATGGTCACCCTAACGCTTGTCACCGAGAGCAGCGACTCGTCAGAGACACAGCAGCGGCTCACCTGATGTGATCGCCCGGTCAACAAGCGTTGTCATCCCCGGGTGAACCGTTTAAGCATTTAATAGATTAACCCCTGGGTAGTTAAATTATTTTTAGGAGATAAATGTTGGTCTCAGTGATTAAATCTAACAACTGTGGTGGCAGTCACATTAGTTTGTTTGAATGAAAACTGAAGCTATGTACTGAACAGAAGGAGAGAGCTAGCTGCCTCAGGGCTGTGGATGTACACAGTTACCTTATATCACACATCATGTGCATCAAATAAAAGAATGTCTCCCCTCTTTTCATACCCCCACTCCCCCGACCCCGACCCCCACCATCACCACACACACACACACACACACACACACACACACACATATTTCAACATGAATGAACTATAAGCTACTGTTTTTTTTTTTTTCTGCAGATCCATCATGGCTGAAATTATATCCTAGGTAATGTTCTAAATGTACTGTAAGATAAACCAGTAACTCACCCAGCTAGTTTTGTTACATAAGTGGGACAAGAGAATTTAGCTTTGAGAAGACTGTATCCATAAGCATAAGAATCCTGTCAAAGCGCCTTACTTACTAATAAAAGAACACAGCTACACCTCTGTGTAGGAATATAGAAAACATCAACAACAACAACTTTTCACCTTAGCCTTCACTCCCAACTAAGTCTCTCTTCTAATTGTGTTTTAAGATGTGTTACGTTTCAGGTCCAGGGAACTCACTTTGCAGCACGAGTGACACACACAACACACCCGAGATTCAACAAGAAACTTATTTATCTGGGAACCACGAACACGGAAATACGACCGGTCGGGCATAAACACAAACCAAGGTACGCGGGAGCAAGCTCTACCGGCAAAACGCTAACTAAGGGAGGACACGGAGCTAAAAGGCCGGTCAGACGAAATAACAACGGAGGCCTAAGCAAACTAACTAAGGGGACAAGGGAAACCAACTAAGGAAGCTAACGGAAAGAGTCTCTCACAGGAGCTAGGCTAAGCGTAATACGGAGGATAACAACTAACGGAAAGTGACTCGCACAGGAGCTAACCGGAATACGGAGCTACCGGGTTCAACAGGAGACAGGTTCATGCGGAGCGGAGCTGGGAGTGCCGGGGTCCGGGGATGACGGTACTGGCAGGAGGGATTCAGGACGACAGGTAGGTTTTACGGTCCGGCGTCGGGTCGTAGACTGAGGCTGCTTAAGTAGCCACACCTCGCTGCAGCTGAGTGGAATGCACCACACCTGCGAGACAGAGAGGGAGAGAGAAAGGAGGGAAAGGGGAGGAGGACTGCCACTAGGCGGGGTCTGAGGCGGAGGGCGTGACAAGATGAGCTCTCACTGCTCCTTGTCTTAATTACAGTGTCTGTGATTAACTATATTGAATTTTTACAACAGTACAGCACTGTGATCGACTAAGGTTATTCTAAATGTACTTTATAAATTAACTATGATTTGACTTGACATGATCTGACTGAGGGAACCAAGTCCCAAGATGGCTAAAATAAGGCTTGATAATACTTCATGCACCCATTTTTTATAGAAGCTGAATCATAACTCAAGTATTTTTTCACAACAGTTGAGAACAAGTTGTCTTGTATTTTGCTTCTTACTTAGCATATTTAAACTTCCTTGTTCTTTTGCATCTTAAGTTGATGATCTTTCTCTCTCCTATCCCCAGATTGACAAAGAGGTCATCCTTCTCATGGAGGACAAACATCTGGCCCAATATCTGCCTTCCTATGGAGACAGGGATGCACTGTTTTGCAAGGTCAACAAAAACTCATAAAAGCAAAAACAGGGTCTGAAAAACAGAGAAAAACTAAAAGTTCAAAAGGAAAACCATGCAGGGGAAGAGGAGCCCGAAACATCACAGAAGACAAGAGGTAGACCGAAAAAGTACAAAAGAAACATCGAAATTGGGTGCATACACACTGAAAATAATGTGACAAATCAGATCAGAACAAAACAAGGTGGAGGGACAAGAACGGTATCAATGGACATTCAGTCAGGTTATGATGACATTCTGAAACAAGGAAAGGCCCTTTTCTTTCCAAAGGGCACATCGAGCAAAGGTCAAGAATCTGACTTTGAATTTGATGTTTGGGATTTCAAACAAAACATTCTTCCCAAAGATGTTTTAATTGAAAACATTTACCACACAGTAAAACTCCCAATTTTGCACTTCTGCTTAGCAACTAAACCAAGACTATTGCTGAGCGAGGGGTCTTTTTTTTTCCATGTAGTTTGTTATTATTTCACACTTAGAGACTTAAGTTCTGTTGGGTGGGGTTACAGTGGTTCCCTGGTATATGGTACCGACATATATATGCCAATACAGAGTAATTCACACACATTATTATATTATTCAGTCACAGATATACAATCTCCTCAATTCTTACCCAGTTGTTCCTATAAACTTGTGGTAAAAAAACATTCCCATAGCCCTCTCTTATCCTCACTGTCACTGACTCTTGCTAACATTTGTTCATATGATGCAATTTCTGCCATTTTTTCAATCCACTTTTTATAGTCCGGTGGGGATGTACTCTTCCATACCCTGAGGATAATCCGGGCTGCCGTAACCGTCCCGACCTTTATGACTGCCAAATATTGTTTTGACACTCCCATTATTTGTATAATAATCTTGGAGTGACTGGGATCTCAATCTCCAGAGCCTTCCCTAGATGTTCTAATACTTTTACCCAAAATGGCTGTATCAGACTACATTCCCATAGAACATGTAGGAAAGTCCCTGCCTGTGTACCACATTTCCAGCACAGATTATCAGGTAATAAACCCATCCTATGGAGTCTAGAGGGTGTGAAGTAGAACCTGTGTATTATCTTATATTGAGTAAACTTCCCTCTAGCCTCCCTGATGTATTTTCCTGAGTTTCCAATTATACCCTTCCACTCCAACTCATTCAGTTCACAATCCAAGTCTCTCTGCCAAATAGTCTTCAGAGTCCGGCAGATATCCTTATTTAGCCTGCTAAAGTTTCGATAAAACAATTCAATTCAATTTTCAATTCAATTCAATTTATTTGTATAGCCCAACATCACAATTTACAATTGTCTCGATGGACTTTACAGTCCGCACATTGCTACACCCTCTGTCCTAAACCCTCAGTCAGGGTGAGGAAAAAACTGCCCAAAAAACCCTTATAACAGGGAAAAAAGAGGCAGAAACCTCAGGGAGGACCACAGAAAGAGGGGATCCCCCTCCCTGGGACGGACAGACCTGCAATAGGTGTTGCATGCACAGAAAAAACACTGCTGCAGTATGCCCTGTCTCTGGTAAGTCCAGAAAGTCCCTCACTGGGTTCGTCTTATCTGCAAATTGCCCTTTTCTAATACAGTGTTTAATTTGAATATATTTCCAAAAGTTGCCCTTTTCTTCTAGGTCATACCTTTGCAGTAATTCTGAAAATGATATAAATTCTCCATTCACAATTAAATCACTTATTTTGCATATTCTATCTCTGAACCATTGTCTCCAGAAAACTGTTTTCTTCCCAATACATATGGCTGGGTTATTCCACAGTGAGGCATATATTTGCTTTAGATGTAGTGTTCTGCACCTTTTGTGGACTTCCTTCCAAACCTCCTTTGACTGGTTCAGTATTGGGTTTGGGGGATGTTCTTGTCCACTGGTGGATGGACCTTGTGACAGTGCCTCCAGCGGGGTGAAGGGACTCTGAAGTTCCATTTCAATTTGAATCCAGCTCAGTTTTGTGTCTGTTCCCTTCCAATATTTGGCAAGTCTCGTCATTTCAAACACCAAGTTGTTTAGTCTCAGGTCGGGGAGGGCCATTCCTCCTATTTCCTTTGGGGCCCACATTTTCGTGATATTTATCCTTGGCTTTGTCTTGTCCCACAAAAAGTCCTTGACAATGGCATCATTTTGCTTAAACCATCGTGGTGCTACACACATCGGTAACATCATGGAGACGTAGTTAACCTGTGGTGTGATCACCATTTTAATTACATTAATTTTCCACATTTGTCCATATTAAATTTAATTTTTTGGAGGACCGGGTCCCAGTTTAACTGTATCATCTCCTCTATTTTTGGACTGAGATGAATACCCAGATATTTCATACCTGATGGTACCCATCTGAATCCAAATGTTGTAATATCGCTTGCACAGCAATGGATGGGCATGCCCTCTGATTTATGCCAGTTGCCACCCTGATAGTCTAGAGTAGGAGTCAATACTTTTCAGTAGTTTTGGGAGGGACTTCTTTGGGTCTGTCATTACCACCAGTATATCATCAGCATATATAAACAATTTGTGCTCCCTCCCCCCTGCATATACTCCACGGATCCCTTCATCTGCCCGTATTGCTACGGCTAGTGGCTCCAGGAAAATTGTGAAGAGTAATGGAGAGAGCGCACATCCCTGGCGGTTTCCTCGTGAGAGACTAAAAAAGTCTGATAGAATGCCATTTGTAAACACAGCTGCTCCCGGTTTGGAATATAGTATTTTTATCCATCGACAGAAGTCCCTTCCAAAACCGAATTTTGACATGACAGATGTCAGAAATCCCCACTCTACCCTATCAAATGCCTTTTCCGCATCTAGTGACAGAGCCACCACTGAGGTTGGGTTATTGCTATTCACCCATGTTAGGTGCATAAGTCTTCGCGTGTTGTCTGCTGATGACCTATTCTTGACAAAGCCCACCTGGTCACCATCTATAATATCTGGCAATATTTCTTCTAGTCTTGATGCCAGGGTTTTTGTCAAGATCTTACAGTCCACCCCCAGCAGACTCACTGGTCTGTAATTGGCTGGGTCCGACCCGTCTCTGTCCTTTTTGGGTATCAATGAAATTAATGCCTCATTAAACGTATCGGGGAGTGAACCCAATATATTGGCCCCCGTATATGTAATACGGGGGCCAATATATCAATATACTTCTTGTAATATTCAACACGTAGGCCGTCCAGACCTGGTGATTTCCCTGTTTTCATTGCTTGGATAGTGGCTCTGATCTCCTCCTCCGTTATGGGGGCCTCCATCCTATTTCTTTGGCAATTCGAAATAGTCGGTAATTGCAGGTTCGAGATGAGTGCAATCTCATCAGATGTGGGTGTGCAAGTTGAGCTATTCAAATCCTTATAAAAGGTTTCAAATGTTCTATTAATGTCACTGGAAGACGTAAGTATTTCACTACCTCTTTATATCATTGGGATATTATTGGAATTCTCCTTCTGTTTAAGCTGTCTGGCCAACAGTCTACCGCCTTTCTCTCCTCCCTCAAAAAAATTTGTTTTAAGCCTGAATAAAGCATATTGCGCTTTTTTATTGTACAGCTCATGTAGTTGCAACTTTAAGTTACATAATGTATTATATAAATTGTCTGTATTGTATAAATTGTATAAATTGTCTAATCTGTACTAACATTGTGTTCATTCTCCATCTTCCCTTCTTGGCCTTGTCTACATTCAGGTCTATGTGCAATTCTACGGCCCCGTGGTCAGTAAGTGCGATGGCGCCTATCTCACAATCAACCACTGATTCTACTAGAGTGTCAGATGTTAAAAGGAAGTCAATCCTTGAATGCGATTTGTGGCGGTGGGAGTAGAATGTCTATTCTCTTTCACGTGGATTCACCAGTCTCCATATATCTGAGCGAGGGGTCTGATGATGACCTTACTTTTGCTACTGATGTGTCTGAGCGCACTGTAGTGCCAACTGACGAAAGACCAACACCTCAGTTTACAAGGGGCAGCCATCAGTTGGGGTTTATAAATGAACCTCACAGCTCCCTTCAAGAGGTGATATTTATCTCAGATGAAAGCACAGAGTCATCAGTAACCAGCGGAACTCCAACAAGCTCAAGTCATGTTACAAACACATTTGTAAACATAATCAGTGATCCCATTACTGTTGTGGATGCAAACCATGCTGTTTTAGAAGTGAGAGAGGTAGATATCTCTGACCCTGAAATCATATTTGGTGCACAGCAACCAGCTAATGATGAGTCTCTCAGTGACACACTGCTCTACCAACCTGATGAGTTTCCTCTGAGCCCTCTTCATACTTTGCCTGCCTGAAATCACCTTGATCTTACACCACACAAACAGTGAAATGATAGAGGCATTTTCTGATCCTGAGATCATGAACAAAACCTTGAAAGTAAAACGTCTACTTCCTGACAACTCAGTGGAAAAGGGCAGCGGTTCTGGTGTAGTCAGAGACAGCTTCAGTAGCTTCTGGGAAGAGTTTTATGAGCGGTGTTTTAGTCTGCTGAACATTTCAAAAGTGAACTCATCAGTGATGGAATAGAACCTAAACTTGGTTGCTGCAATTGAAATGAGTATTTATATATTATCACCCTTCAAGTTTTATTTAATAATTCAGAGAACTTATTGCACCACACACATAGAGACTAGGTTTGTGTTTGCATTTTCATCACTCTTACAGAAAAGATGTACGGCCATTTTTTGATAACATCTATTTGGAATGAACCTTTTATATCTACAGGGGTACCAGGTTCCCTTTTATGGAGGAGGTCATGTTTGTGCAGTAGAATGACATGCATAAAAATGCTTCAAAATAATTGCTGCAGTTGAACAGTGCTTGTTCATCTTGTTAGGACTGACATTTTAGTTGTAATGAGTTCAAAAAAAGTCCTTATGTACACACAGTATAGACCCTTATTTGGAAAGATGCTGTAGGTCTGTAGCATAGTACTGAGACAGCCTCTTGTGAAGTCATGTTTGTGTCTATTTCATTTGGAATATTGAGTTGTTGGGTTTCTTTCTTTACCTTTTGTTTGCCCCCATCAGCTGAAGGCCCCAAAGGTGGTGGAGTGGGTGTCGATGGTGGTGGGATTTTCTCCCTGTATGCTGTGCTGTTCATCCCTCCCTGGCGTGGTCGTGTGCACTGTGGTGTGTGTGTGTGTGTGTGTGTGTGTGTATAGGCCACGTAAGAGTGGGGTGACCTCTCCTCGGGCTCCCTACGACCCCCCGCGGCCCGGTTCCACCTGGTAAGCCTCAGCTCTGAGTTGCCCCCCCCCCCCCCCCCCCCTCCTCTCGGAAGGCCCAGTGATTTTATTATTTTTAAACCTGTTTTTTCAAGAAAGCTTTTGTACCTGGAACCACGGTCTCTCGCTTGCAGAGTTACGAACCTGAGTGCCTTGACGGTACTTCCTATCTAATTCCCTGGGTGAAACTCCCAGGGTGGCATTGTTGGACATGTCCGTCTAGAGGGCAGTAGAAGACACCCCTCACACACCTTATCGCCACAATCTGGCATTGTTGACAGGATTCCCTGATTATAAGCAGAGACGTGTGTTGTTTTTTTTTTTGTTGTGTTGTGACTGTATTCTTATATTCCTTTTTGTACAGGAGGGTTTTAACCTTTTCCTTGTTGTTTCCACTGAGGCAAAGCAGCAGCTGTTTTCTGGTGAACCCTTGGAGACGTGCGGAGGACTTCTTGTTGGAATTATTATTATAATAATAATGATCATCACAGAACCAATTATCACATATTCCTCAGTTTGATTGTTTTAATGTACTCCTTTGTTTTACTGTTTCACCAATACTGCACAGAATGTCTGAAGAGTGTTTTGCAGATTGTTATTATCCAGGCATCAGTGGAAAAAGGGGGAAGATGACTGTCTGCTGTAAATGACTCATCGACCGACAGAAAGAAGACGTTCAGACCCGGTATCTCTCCGCTACAGCGTGTGAGAGGTGCAGAGTGTGCGCAGCACAACGTACCAGTCGTTTGAACAAGAAGACAGAGACTGTTGGAACCAGATAATCACATGAATATTTTCACAACATATTGTTTAGAGATTGTGTGATCAGGGAGTGGCTTGCTAATAAAAAGAGAGGAAGCAGCAGAACACGCTTCAGAGCAGATAGGACATTGTAACTGAGCGTGTTCCTGTCTGTTCTCCTCGCGAGTAAGAAATATTTGACGTGTCTTGTCTTCTCTTCCCATTTTTATCAATGTTTTAGGTGACCTGGCGGGCTTGGTGCCTGTACCAGCCCCCAGGAGACACACATCTGTGGTTTGGAGCCAACGATTAATCTTTTGTGTTAACGTTCTCCAAACACCATGACCCAATGTGTAAACTCTTGTAAACTACTGGCACAGAATGTATCATGAGGTTAAAGACTAGATATCCTAGTACAACTAGTATAACTAAGCATCATTACTTATCTAACGATAAGAAAGAATCAGGATCTGAAAGAAGATTACATATGAAATGGTTCAAGGATACTAGAATGAACATTCTAGAAGAAAGAACATCGAGAAAAGACATATTGGCATTACACATTTCACACTGGTGAAGTCTGTAGCAAGGTATCAGAGTACGTCATCAGAAAAGGGAACATTGTTGAACAGCAAACATCAAAACGTCCATGATTCTAATATCAACCTCTGGTAAACTGGTAGTAAATAAGTTATGTTCTTATATCCGAGTATATAACATTACCATGAGACACATAATATGTTTAATACATTTGTTAGGTTACAAATGAAACAAAGGGATCTCAGAGTCTCAGTCCTGCTCAGGAATGCAGGAAAAGGTCTGGAGTTCAGTTTGGCCCCCAAAGAAGAGAGTGGGGGAGTTTGAGGTTTGGGTCTTTGTCATAAACAGAGTCATAAACTGTGGAAGGGAGGAAGGTTCTTCTCCCTGCAAGGTGTTTGTCTAATGTCAGCAATGACATCTTTATGGTTTGATGCCCAGAGAGTGAACTTAGAGGAAGGAGGCCAGTTCAAGATGGCTCTTGGTGCCATCTTGATAAGGAGGTTCTGTGTTTAGGAGAAGTCAGCAGGGGTCATGCTGGTGTGACCTCAGATGGGCTGATTCACAAGTGGTGAGAAAGGAATGTGGAGGAATGATACCAAGCAGGGTGTCCGCTACACCATCTTGAAGGCGAAGCACGAGAGGAGATAAAGTATCGGCCTAGTGCAGAACGGGGAGACCCCCGCAAAATTATTGCAGTATTACAGGAGCTGTACGGGTGTTGTGAGTCCTATGTAGCCTTACAGGAGGAGTTCTTTTCCCGGCGGCAACAAGATGGGGAGACCTTGCTAGAAGAGAGGAGAGGCCATCAGGTGGGAACGTGAGGGTTTGCCGGCAGGCGTCAAGGGACGCAGTAATTCTGTTCCTACAGTTTTTGGCCTCCAATATGGAGTACAGAGTCACTCTCAGGTGGTGGCTGAGGCACACCAAGGGGCGGAGCTAAGGGAACTAAGGGAGATGATGACGCTCCAACAAGAGCAGTTGGACCAGCTCACTCAGAGCGTTACCTGGTTGCAGAATTCCCACCAGCGCAGCCGTTCTGTGCATCGGGGCCTGCGCTGTCAACAGCCAGGTCATATGGCTAAGGACTGTGATGGGGCCCGTGTTCCCTCACGCCCACAGTTCTCTTTGCCTGTTGCCCCACATACCAGCAGACAGCCTGGTCCTGCGCAGTCATCGGGAAACTAGCGCCCGCCGGACTGCAGAGCCACAGTTCAGGGGGGGGCATCCAGCGGCTCAGAGGTCGCTTGGGCGACCTGGGGGAGGCCTCAAAGTTGATGTCGTCTTGTCCACACTTAGACGTGACCATAGGGGAAGTTGAGGTCCCGTGTTTGGTAGACACTGGATCCATGGTTTCTACAGTCAGCGAGAGCTTTTTTCGCCAGTATTTTGAGCCGTGGGGTTTGGAGAGACTTCAGTCCTGTCATTGGCTGGAGCTCAGAGCAGCCAATGGTCTGGCCATCCCCTATATCGGCTACTTGGAACTAGATGCTCGGCTGTGTGGCAAATTAATGCCACGGTGTGGAGTGCTGGTGGTCAAGGACCCCCCTGGTGGGATCATTTCCTGGCGTGTTGGGTATGAATGTGATTCGCAGGTGTTACAGAGAGCTCTTTGGACAGCACGGTCTGGCCTTATTTGACTTACCAGCCATATCTGGGGCTCCTAAGACTGTGGTGCAGGCGCTACAAATATGCCATCAGGCCAGTGAGCAGGTTCCTCCGGTTTCGTCAGGTAAGGCCAGAGTCCGTGGCAGGTATGCTTGGCGTATCCCTGGTGGCACAATGAAGCTGGTTGCAGCAACCTGTTCGGAGCAATATTCAGGTAACACATTGTTGTTTGAGCCTTTGGACTCCGGCCTACCAGCGGGACTGCTCGCATCACCGGCTTTGGTTCGCGTAGTGGGGGGCACGGTCTGTATCCCAGTTATGAACGTGGGCTCCACTGATGTGTTGCTGTACCCTCGCAAGGCTGTAGGCAGCTTGGATGAGGTGCGGGTGGTTAGCCTGCCGGCAGGAGTCACAGAAGAGTCAATATCACTATAAGGTGCCTTTGAGACTTTCCCATTACTCCCCAAAAAATCAGAGATTTTCCATTAAACTTCATATTCACTGTATTAATTAGATGTTATGCTGTTGGAAATGCATATTGGTCAAGCTCCCGCACTTTTTACAAATTAACTGCTTGCAGACAATTTACCTGCGAACAACAAAATATGTCCACCCTGTCATGGACAATTTCAAAGCAGAATAAATACATTGCAATTACATAGTTAAAATAAAATGTACATTTTCAGAAAGCTATTTAGTCCCTTTCTCAAGAATATATTTTAGTTCATGGCAAAAGCATTAAGATAATAAGTAAATTATGGAAAATGATTTGTTTCGCTACAAAATCTGCAAGAGTTGCACTTTCTTTTCTAAATAAAATCTAACATAAAAGACATTTGGTCAAACTTTCAAAAAATACTATTTGGCCCTCATTTGTTTATAAAGGAATCACATAAAAGATGCTAACTTGTGAAAATAATTTGTTTATTTTCATAGAACATGAAAATAACAGGGTGGACAGTGACATGACAGGGTGGACACAATGTGAAATGTCAGTGAATGATTTGCCTCATAGATGCAAAGAAGAAAAAAAAATAAAAAAAAATCAACTGTGGAACAATAAGGAATATGTTTTTACGTAGAAAACAGCTGAAAACATTGAACATTACCAAAAAAGATCTCATGTTGTAGTTCAGCAACTGCAGAACTAAGAAACATCTGATGTTTCTTAGATGTCCTCCCGAAGACTTGGCCAATAGAATTTGTTAATTCCATGGCAGTGCATGCACATAACTTTTATACTGGACCCTTCTACATCCACAATGACACCTGGGTAAGCTTCATTGTCATAATTAACAATGCACCACTGACCAATGTGTTTTACCCCAACCATTTCTGGTCTCCTGGTATTATCTGCTGTCTTTCCATTTGCTGAGGACTTGTAAGATGAAACAGGAATATCATGTCATGGATGGCTTGATGACAGGGTGGACATTTTTAGGTAAAGTTAGCATTTGATGAGCACATGGTGGATATACACCTAGCAACATGTTATAGTTAGCAAGCTACCTATGCACTGTTTTACAGGCATATTTCAAAATTCTGATATTTTTTTCTAAAACTGATATTTCACGATGACAGAGCGGACATGTTAAGCTTGACAACATCAAGTTCCAGGCATAATTTGATGAAAATTACAAAAACAGAAATGCAAGTACTTACTCTGCAACTTGGCACTGCTTCAGGCTTAATTGAAGAATGAAAAAAATGCTCAGTGATGTCACTGAAAACATCAGTTGCATTCTTGAAGGGGCATTTACCCCATAATGACAGGGTGGACAGCAGTTTCAGGGACACATGCAAAATGTTCAATATGATTATGAAAATAGAATAAATATCATCAAAATGACTTGCTTTTTTAAATAACTTAATGTGTACAATAAAAACATGTAAAAAGAAATTTGATTTTATATCAATTAACCACTGATTAAACACCTTGTAGTCAGCAGAGCAGTTTCTGGGACATGCCAAAATTGCGTACATCCAATGAAAGAAATGTGTATAAAATGAAGGAAACACATTTTAAGTGACTTATCATTGTACTGATATATGTGCCAATATTTGGCCTCTTATAATAAGACCTCAGACTTGAATTATTTTGCTACATTTTTGTGATGACTGACTGAAACTGATGAGGACACCAAAGGCACTTTATAGTGATATTGACCCAGAAGTGCCATCGCAGGTGGCCACGATGGCCTCCCACTCAGCTTCCCAGACCGTGCAGGAGCAGATAGGGGAGGTGGACCTATCAGCATTGCCTGCTGAAGTGCAAAGTAGTGTACAATCTTTACTTGTAAAGTACGCCTCTGTCTTCTCTTCCCACGATGGGGATCTGGGTTGCACGAACCTGTTAGTGCATGATATCCCTCTCTTGGACAATGTTCCCATCAGACAACGCTATAGGCGTATCCCTCCGTCTGAGTATGAGGAGGTTAAGCAGCATATCCACCAGCTACTTGAGGCACAGGTAATCCGAGAGAGCAGCAGCCCATATGCATCTCCCATCGTGCTTGTTCGAAAAAAGGATGGCAGTCTGCGCATGTGTGCAGATTACAGGCAGCTGAATAGTAAGACAAGGAAGGATGCTTTTCCCCTCCCTCGTATCGAGGAGTCTCTGGATGCCCTGACAGGTGCCTGCTGGTTTTCCACCATGGACCTGGCCAGTGGGTACAACCAGGTCCCAGTCTCTGAAGCTGACAAATCTAAAACCGCGTTCTGCACCCCATTCCGGCTGTTCGAGTGGAACCGCATGCCCTTTGGACTCTGCAACGCTCCCAGCACTTTCCAGAGACTGATGCAGCGATTATTTGGGGACCGGCAATGCCAGTCTGTACTACTCTATCTTGATGATATTGTGATTTTCTCCTCCACAGTTGTGCAACATCTGGAGAGGTTGGAGATGGTACTAGGACGGCTGCAGCAGGAAAATGTTAAGGCCAAGCTGAACAAGTGTGCTTTCTTGCAGTGGGAAGTGCGTTATCTGGGCCATGTGATTTCGGACCAGGGTGTCTCCACCGACCCGAGCAAGATAGAGGTAGTAGCCAACTGGCAGCCTCCCACTACCATCTCCAAGCTGCGGTCGTTCCTGGGTTTTGCCAGTTACTATCACCGTTTTGTGGGGGGTTTTGCCAAGTTGGCAGTGCCTCTGCACCACCTGGTGGCGAGGTTGGGAGGCACCAAGTCTAATAAGAGGGCAGAGCGCGCTTTAACAGAACACTGGACAGAGGAGTGCATGCAAAGCTTTGAGGCATTAAAAACAAAGCTAACATCTGCGCCAGTACTGGCATATGCTGACTTTTCTCTGCCTTTCATTCTAGAAGTAGACGCCAGCTATGGTGGCTTGGGAGCTGTCTTGTCCCAGGAACAGGGGGGTAAGGTCAGGCCAATAGCTTATGCCAGCAGAGGTTTGAGCCCACCTGAGCGCAACATGCAGAACTATAGCTCCATGAAATTGGAGTTCTTGGCGCTCAAGTGGGCTATGACTGAGAAATTTGGAGACTACCTGTTGGGGCACAAATGCATTGTTTTTACAGATAACAACCCGCTCAGCCATCTGTCCTCTGCCAAGCTGGGAGCCACCGAACAGCGTTGGGCTGCTCAACTAGCATCCTTTGACTTTGAGATAAGGTACCGCTCTGGGAGAGCAATAGAAATGCAGATGCGTTATCTCGCCAGTATCCACCAGGGGCACCAGACCTGGTGGCCTTGGTCCCTGGCACTTCTCTCCCTGAACCTTTGCAGAAAGCACTGTGTGGAGGAAGAGCGGAAGCAACTCAGGCTTCTGTGGTCGCCCTGCCCCATCGTGCACCCTCGGACATCAGTGCACTCCAGCAAGCTGATCCAGTCATTCGGGAGCTTCTGGTGTTCTGGAGGCGGAAGCAGCGCCCCGATCACGAGGAGCAGGTATCTTGGCCCGGCTTAACACTGGTTCAGCAATGGGACCGATTAGTGGACAGGGAAGGAGTTTTATATCGTCGGGTCTTCCGTTCTGATGGGGCTGAGCCAGTGCTCCAAGTTTTGTTGCCTGATGTCTCAAAGACAGAGGTGTTGACCCAGGTTCATCAGGGGCATGGCCATCAAGGGGTGGAAAGGACCTTGGAGCTATTGTGACAGCGATGTTACTGGCCAGGCATGTCCGCTGAGGTTGCTCGATGGTGCCATGGTGCATGTGAGAGGTGCCAAGCTGCCAAACAGGCCCAGCCGGCTGCTCGTGGCTTCATGGGGCACTTGCTAGCTTCCCGACCTAATGAGGTCTTAGCCATGGATTACACTGTGTTGGTACCTATCCGTAATGGGTTTGAACACGTACTTGTTTTGACTGATGTTTTCAGTAAATATACTCTGGCTGTCCCAACCCGTGATCAACGTGCCTCTACTGTGGCTCCGGTATTGGCGACAGAGTGGTTTTTCAAATTTGGTGTCCCGGCCAGGATACACTCAGACCAGGGCCGCAACTTTGAGAGTTCCCTAGTTCGGCAGTCATACGCCTCGAGGACGCTTGGTGGGTATGTGGACACTATGGCGCAGCCCTGATAGTGTCCATTGATTCTGCCGGTTACAGCTCTGTTTCCTACAGGAGCCGCTGTAGGAGGCTCGTTCGGGGCTACAGTGGTTGGCCGAGCCCCAGCAGAACACTGCTGTTTTGCCTCCAGTGCCCTGCCTTAATTTTTTTTTTGCCTCGCCGCCGTTGTGTCCACCCGGTGCTTCTAAGCAAGCCAGCTACCGGGGACGGTAGCACCGGCACCGGATGAACTAACACGGACAGTTTTCTTTTCTTCCAGGCGGTGTAGCTGAGGGGGGTTTTCATTCTTTGCTGTTGGTTATCCTTGGTTACGGTTCCTACCATTAGATTTGGATGGTTATTTATTTATTTATGGGTTTGGTTAACTTTTGTCTTGCTTTTTTTCCATTTTGTGTTTGTTGATTATTCTATTATGTTGTCATTTCATCTCATCTCTCTTTTGAGTAGTGTTGTCTTCAGTTGCATATGGTTTGTGATTAATTTTGTTTTCGTTATGGTATGTATCATTCTCTAAGTGTAAATATTTACCGACTGTAGATGTTGGAAACAGAAAGAAATTCATTTAGAATTTTCTTCTGTGAGAACAAACAACATAAGATTCATGGTGAAATGTGGGCGAATCTTTGTAAAGATGAAGCTGGAGAATTAATCATCAATATGTACGTGTTTCCGTCAAAAATCCTGATTGATTTATAACTTTTACTCCTTTTTCATTCTTTGTACAGTGTAGTAGTTGATCGTCAGGGTTCAGGTGGGAAAGATGAAGGACTGAATGAGTGACAAAGTCTGAACAGACACGTTCATTTACAGAAAAATGGGTTTCAAAAACAGATAAATCTTTTTAATGCTCTTAGATTTCTTTTTTTCTATGTGGATGTGAAGTTGGTTTTGTGATCAGTGTCTGCAGGAGTGTCCAGCTGAGACACTTGAGTTTCACTTCAGTGTGACTGAGGGGGGGTTTTTGTACGATGGTTTTTCACTGTGTGAACACGTTCTGACTGTTGATGTAGTGAAGACTCTGACAGTAATAAACTGCTGCGTCTTCAGTCTGAACTCCACTGATGGTCAGAGTGAAGTCAGAGTTTGATCCGCTGCCTGAGAAACGATCTGGAATCCCTGATGCTCTCTGATAAGATCCCCAGATTAGAAGTTTAGGAGCTTCTCCATCTTTCTGTTGGTACCAGGCTAAACGGTGGTATGAGTTTTCAACATAAACGTTCTGACTGGTTTTACATCGGATGTTGATGGAGCCTCCTGGAGCAGAACTCACTGCTGCAGACTGAGTCACTGTTACCTGACCTCTGTGGACACACACACACAGGTCAGCTTCATGTCTCAGGGACGGATGTGGACAGACAGATCTCTGTGGACGTTACCTGTGCAGCAGCAGCAGAGCCACTGGTGTTTGTCAGGGAAACAAGCTTGCCAGTGATAGCAGATTTCACTGGGCCTTACACTATAAAGGCTTCTATTTTTCCCCCTTTCCTACCCCTTTTTCTCATATTCATGAGCAGGACGTGTTCCCCTTCTTTGTAATGGAGGTTCTTAGATTTTTTCATTGTCCTTGTCGCGTATGCCTGCTTCTGTTTCTCCTGGCTCATCTGATGTGGTCAAACCTAAGCATGCTTATATCATATCCAGAATGACATGACTATATGTTACATTATAACCCAGGGGCCCTATGGCCATATGGACTCATTCAAAGGTAGCAAAGCAGTTGTGCAAGCAATTCACAGGCCTTTGGAATATGATCTGATCTTCTGATGATGATCATGATTTCATACACACACACACACCCCAACGACCCCCAAGTAGGGTTATGCCAGGCATTGACTCAAGTAAATTAATTTAGCGGCATGTCAGTGGGGAACTCTGGGGGAAAAACTGCCTCCCTCCCATACATCAGTAGAAAGGGGGAACATTTTGTTGTAGTGGACCTTGGACCTCAATGAAAATAGGATGGAAAATGCACCGACAGAATTTATTTTTTTTTAGCTTCAGCACAGCATTTGTACTGCATAGAATACTGATATCACATAACATAAATATCAGTGATCATATATTGGGAAATAACAATGTCTGAGAGTAGTATTAAGTTGTAAATATAATCAATTAATAATGGACAAAATAACTGCATGAAATAACTCAGCACTGTGCAAGAAAAACAGAGCAAAAAAAAAAACAAAAAAACTTGCCGCTTGATGTTGTGGTTTGTCTTTTCATCAAGACCATTAGTTTGCGGGTGGTATGCAGATGTGACGCTTTGCTCAGTACCAGAGTCTCACAAAGTTGTTCGTTGAGCTGAAATAAATTATTATATAAAATTACGCAAAAAATAAAACCCACAGGGAGCAACCCGACCGCCGAGACCCCCCATTCTCTTAAATTCACTGATAACATGGCAGCACAAAACCTTCGACGATGTCTGAATTCTGAGAAAGAAGATACTGTTGGATTTCAGTTGTTTTTCAGTGATCTGCATATTAACATCCAGATTGATGTGATGAATAATCTTGAAATTCAAACAGTTCTAGTGCAGATTTGTGCCAGTGACTATTGATCATGAATTATTTTGAATTACTTCAGAAGGAAAAAACATGAACTACGTACAATCATGGGCAGCACGGGGCCATCTTTCAATGTGGCATTTACACTCTCTTGTCATGTCTACTTGGGTTCTCTCCAGGTACTCAGTCTTCCTCCAACCTCCAAAAGCATGCTGAGGTGAGTTGCTCACTGTAAATTGTCCATAGGTGAGAGTGTGTGTGAATGGTTGTCTGTCCTTCATGTGGCCCCTGCCCAGGGTGTACTCCCCCCTTTGCCTGTTGACAACTGGGATCGTCTCCAGAAAAAAGACCACTAACCAGAATAATCAGAAGAGAATGAAGATGGACAATCCTTGTTGATTGAAAGCAACAATAAAAAACATTATGTGGCAGGATGTTGTTCTGTCCATCCCCCGCCCCCTCTCCCTTACTGGACTGATCTTAATTTTTTTCTATATTTGTGATGAACATACCGCATTTACAAATTCCCGTCTCTGATCCGAAAGGATTCTTCCTGGACAATCATGCCTATAGAACATTGAGCACATGTAGAGTCAACTTCTGCTGCTGTTTTATTTCTCAAGGGGAATGCTTCAACCCATTTTGAGAAATAGTCAGTATCTGTCAGAATATAGAGATTTCCACTGGCTCTTTTAAGAAGAGGGTCCTGTGATGTCAATTCCGACCAGCTCCCAGACAGCAGACACGTATGAATTAAAGTGAAATTAAAGCTATTACTTCAGTGTTCCACACTGAAAATCACAGTGCTATGAAAGCAGACAACACTTTAAAAGTACTATAAACACAAGAAAACAATATGTAAGACTAAAAGGAAGCATTGATCATTTGAGTGAGGAGTTCATGAGCAGCAGTCTTCTCCACTTCATCACTTGAAATCTTATATCAATACATCACATCAGGTCTGCATATTTACCGAAATACACTGTAGTGGCTCAGATGATGCTAAAGGTTTCCCAACCCTCTGGCACTTGTCACATTCCAACACCTGGAACAATTAACAGTTATATATAACTTCCATAATAGCTAAAAGAATATCAATGAAACAAAATAGAAATTCTTATAATCCATAATTAAATCCATACCCAGTTGTCTATGTCCAAGCTCATCCCCTTCCAGTAGAAACTGGAGCAACGAGCGTGTCTGTTTTTTATGATGCCAGAGTGTCCACTCATAGGAGTGCAGTGAAACTCCTCAAATAGTTTTCCTGGCATCACTTTTTGATTTGATTGCTCTACGTTTTCCAACGTAGAGCTCTCCAGCTACAATTGAAATTTATAGAACAAATAAAATCATCAGAGATGAAGTGTTACTGACATGGCTCACAGTCTGTCACAAAATATAGTCTTGAGACACACCAGGTAACGAGGCACGGGAGGAAAAAAAATCAGCGCAGGGACAGGTAATAACACAAAAGTAACACAGACACTAGAAGAGCAGGGTATTAAAACTAATACAATAACTGACACACACACAAGCACACACACACACACACACACACACACACACACACACACACACAAAATTCAATGACATGACACTACCTACCAATGATAAGTTACATCTGAGTGTATTTCAGGTACCCACCCTTAACTGAGAATTTACAGCTGTATCTTCTCAGGTTAGTCTCTGGGGTTACCATCTCAGAGGGGTATATTCCCTGTGACAGGAAACGCTCGACCTCATCCCACCTTTCCTCCATTTTGATTAAGTAAAGATGCAGTAATTAGTAAGGTGGTTCCAAACCCATAAGAGGGAGGAAATGGAACCCAGAGATGGCAGTGCAGGAGGCAGAAGCAGCGCTTAGGCATACAGAAATCGTGGGTAATGTTCAAATAGGCCGGGGCGGTCTGGGGCTTGGCCCAGGCAAACCGGTGTGGAGTAGAACAGGGCCCAAAGAGAAGAGAAAGCTAGTGGTGGATCAGATTCGTAGACAGGAGGAAGTACTAAGGGATGCAAAGGCAGTGGCGCAGGCTAAGCAGGGACAGTGGGTGAACTGGGAAGGCGTAGAGAGGAAAAAGCTTAGTTGGAAAGAGCTGTGGAGTATGGAGGAAAACAGCATTAGATTTTTAATAGCGGCAACATACGATGTTTTGCCACCCCGCAGAACCTTAAACTCTGGGTAAATGGAGACCCGTCGTGTCCGTTGTGCTCAGGTACTGAAACGCTTAGGCACATTTTGTCAGGTCGTAGGGTTAGTCTGTCACAAGGCCGGTATACGTGGCGACATAACCAGGTGTTAAAAAGCCTTGCTGCGGGAATC
>NW_027614697.1:0-23225 GCF_965212315.1 Lampetra planeri | reverse complement strand
TGTAGTCCGTGTGTGTGTCACTGTGTATGTAGTGTGTGTGGTGTGTGTCACTGTGTATGTAGTGTGTGTGTGTCACTGTGTATGTAGTGTGTGTGTGTGTCACTGTGTATGTAGTGTGTGTGTGTCACTGTGTATGTAGTGTGTGTGTGTGTCACTGTGTATGTAGTGTGTGTGTGTCACTGTGTATGTAGTGTGTGTGTGTCACTGTGTATGTAGTGTGTGTGTGTCTCTGTGTATGTAGTGTGTGTGTGTCACTGTGTATGTAGTGTCTGTGTGTGTGTCACTGTGTATGTAGTGTGTGTGTGTCACTGTGTATGTAGTGTGTGTGTGTGTCACTGTGTATGTAGTGTGTGTGTCACTGTGTATGTAGTGTGTGTGTGTCACTGTGTATGTAGTGTGTGTGTGTGTCACTGTGTATGTAGTGTGTGTGTGTCACTGTGTATGTAGTGTGTGTGTGTCACTGTGTATGTAGTGTGTGTGTGTCTGTGTATGTAGTGTGTGTGTGTCACTGTGTATGTAGTGTGTGTGTGTCACTGTGTATGTAGTGTGTGTGTGTGTCACTGTGTATGTAGTGTGTGTCTGTCACTGTGTATGTAGTGTGTGTGTGTCACTGTGTATGTAGTGTGTGTGTCACTGTGTATGTAGTGTGTGTGTGTGTCTGTGTGTGTGTGTGTCACTGTGTATGTAGTGTGTGTGTCACTGTGTATGTAGTGTGTGTGTGTCTGTGTATGTAGTGTGTGTGTGTCACTGTGTATGTAGTGTGTGTGTGTCACTGTGTATGTAGTGTGTGTGTGTGTCTGTGTGTGTGTGTCACTGTGTATGTAGTGTGTGTGTGTCTGTGTGTATGTAGTGTGTGTGTGTCTGTGTGTATGTAGTGTGTGTGTGTCTGTGTGTGTGTGTGTCACTGTGTATGTAGTGTGTGTGTGTCACTGTGTATGTAGTGTGTGTGTGTGTCACTGTGTATGTAGTGTGTGTGTGTGTGTCACTGTGTATGTAGTGTGTGTGTGTGTCACTGTGTATGTAGTGTGTGTGTGTCACTGTGTATGTAGTGTGTGTGTGTCACTGTGTATGTAGTGTGTGTGTGTGTGTCACTGTGTATGTAGTGTGTGTGTGTGTCTGTGTGTGTGTCTGTGTATGTAGTGTGTGTGTGTCACTGTGTATGTAGTGTGTGTGTGTGTGTCACTGTGTATGTAGTGTGTGTGTGTCACTGTGTATGTAGTGTGTGTGTGTATGTGTGTGTGTCACTGTGTATGTAGTGTGTGTGTCACTGTGTATGTAGTGTGTGTGTGTGTCACTGTGTATGTAGTGTGTGTGTGTGTCTGTGTGTGTGTGTGTCACTGTGTATGTAGTGTGTGTGTGTCTGTGTATGTAGTGTGTGTGTGTCACTGTGTATGTAGTGTGTGTGTGTCACTGTGTATGTAGTGTGTGTGTGTGTCTGTGTGTGTGTGTGTCACTGTGTATGTAGTGTGTGTGTGTGTCTGTGTGTGTGTGTGTCACTGTGTATGTAGTGTGTGTGTGTCACTGTGTATGTAGTGTGTGTGTGTCACTGTGTATGTAGTGTGTGTGTGTGTCACTGTGTATGTAGTGTGTGTGTGTCACTGTGTATGTAGTGTGTGTGTCACTGTGTATGTAGTGTGTGTGTGTGTCACTGTGTATGTAGTGTGTGTGTGTCACTGTGTATGTAGTGTGTGTGTGTGTCTGTGTATGTAGTGTGTGTGTGTGTCTGTGTGTGTGTGTGTCTGTGTGTATGTAGTGTGTGTGTGTGTCTGTGTGTATGTAGTGTGTGTGTGTGTCTGTGTGTGTGTGTGTCACTGTGTATGTAGTGTGTGTGTCACTGTGTATGTAGTGTGTGTGTGTCACTGTGTATGTAGTGTGTGTGTGTCACTGTGTATGTAGTGTGTGTGTGTCACTGTGTATGTAGTGTGTGTGTTAGTGGTATGTGTGTGTGTGTGGGGAGCGGTGGTGCAGTGGTTAGCGCGTTGCGCTACGAACCTGGCGACCCGGGTTCGATTCCCGCTCACGGCCAACACCAGTGACGATTATCTGAACCGGTCCTGGGCCTCCCCTAGGTCGACTCAGCCTTAAATGAGTACCTGGTTCGGTGTGTAAACATCGCCACTGGGGAGACAAAGGCGGCCGGGCGTGGTGCTGGCCACCCACCCCCTCGTGTGCCGTTCCGGCCTTCATAGGTGCTCGCTAACAGCACTTGCCCCTACAGTCTGTTAAGGCTACACGGGGGATCTTTGTCTTTGTAGGGTGTGTATGTGTATGTGTGTCTGTCTGTGTCTGTCTGTGTCTGTCTGTCTATCTGTGTGTGTCTGTCTGTGTGTGTCTGTGTGTGTATGTGTAGTGTGTGTGTATGAATGTGTATGTGTGTGTGTGTGTTTTCCGGCATCGGCGCATCCACACAACATCGTGGATGCGTGCCGGGTCCCAGCAAGAACATCTGCTGGACTACGTAGTGACGGACCAGCGGATGCGAGCCCATGTCCTTGACACCAGGACCTACCGTGGAGCTGATCTGCCCTCTGACCATCGACTAGTCATCTGTAAGATGCGCCTGCCATTCTTCCACTCCGGTGGTGGGTTTAGACCCAGGACCCCATTCCAACCTAAGATGGCCTGGTCTCAGCTAGCTGATGAAAGTTGCAAGCGAGAATTCCATCGTCGCTTGCGGCTGGGGTTGGCATCGTCCCCCACTCCTCCTGATGTCGAGGGTAAATGGGCGAGGTTTAGGACTGTGACTCATGCAGCTGCAATGGCTGCTTTGGGTACGCGGTCCAGACCTCCCCAGAGACCCTGGCTTTGCTCTGAGGTTCGGAGAGCCGTGAGGCGCTGCAAGGATGGGTGGTGGTCGCGGGTTGCTGAGGAGATGGAGTCTGCCTCAATGGCCCGCGATCACAAATCGCTCTTTTATTCAATCAAAAAAGTAACCTGCAGCGCCACACCTATTACCATCATTAGGGTAAAAAAGGGTGATCCAATCTCCGACCCCCAGGAACAGGTTTGCAGATTTGCTGAGCATTTCTGTGAGGTCCTGGGGGAGGTGAAATCCCTCGGCCTGGAAAACATCGTGGCACAAAGTGGAGATGACCCTGCTGAGGCTGCGGTGCCTCAAATATTGGAAGAAGTCACCTACTGTGAGTGGCTGTCTGAGCCCACTCTCATCGGCTGGCAACAAAACAGTTGTGTTAAGTTGTTAAAACACCAAAGTGGAACCTTCTACAAGGAATCGTGTCTGCATTAACCACAATGCTTGTGGTCAGAATGCAAGCGCAAAACACGCGCTCTGATAATATCGGTGG
The DNA here is from genome assembly GCF_965212315.1 of Lampetra planeri. Lineage (NCBI taxonomy): Eukaryota > Metazoa > Chordata > Hyperoartia > Petromyzontiformes > Petromyzontidae > Lampetra > Lampetra planeri. The sequence continues at coordinate 19,920 of NW_027614697.1, read as the reverse complement.
CATTGTCTTTGTGAGGAGCTCACAAATCCTCGAAAGATCTGGGCAAAGTCCCATCGGTGAGCTCCTCCGGCAGGCAAGGCTGCGTTGGCTGGGTCATGTAGCCCGCATGCCCAGCCACCGCATGCCTAAACAGCTTTTGTTCGGCCGGATCGAGGGGGCTAAACGGGCGCGGCACGGGCTAGAGAAGAGATGGAGTGATGTGGTACAGGAGGACGTGGAGCTGAGTGGACTTGCCGATGACTGGTACCAGCGGTGTCAAGATCGGCCTCAGTGGAGGAGGCTCGTGAAGGACGCTACTGGGCAGTTGGAGGCAGTCGCCCTCCAACAACAACGGAGGGCGGAGGAGCGACGCTCACAACAACGAGCGGAGCGCCGGGTGGCTAAAGCACAGCAAGTTGGCACAGTAGGGGGCACAGGTGGTGCATCAGCCAGTCATCTCAGTCATCTCAGTCAGTCGACCCGTGGCACCTGCTGGGTCTGCCCCGTGACCTCCTGCCAGCGGGCGTTCGACACTTCACGTGGTAGCCTCAAGGTGCACTTGGCCTGGCACAAGCGTCGTGGTGACGTCACCGCCACTTAGTGGCGAATGGCGGTTGTTGTTGTCTGTGTGTGTATGTATATGTGTGTGTGTATATGTGTGTGTGTGTGTGTATGTCTGTGTGTGTATGTGTATATGTATGTGTGTGTATGTCTGTGTGTGTGTCTGTATGTATATGTGTCTGTGTGTGTGTCTGTATGTATATGTGTCTGTGTGTGTATATGTGTCTGTATGTGTATGTATATGTGTTTGTGTGTGTATGTATATGTGTGTATGTATGTATATGTGTCTGTATGTGTATGTATATGTGTGTGTGTATGTGTCTGTATGTGTATGTATATGTGTGTGTGTGTGTGTGTCTGTGTGTGTGTATATGTGTGTGTGTGTCTGTGTGTGTGTATATGTGTGTGTGTGTATGTGTGTGTCTGTATGTGTGTGTCTGTATGTATATGTGTGTGTGTGTGTCTGTGTGTATGTGTGTATGTATGTATATGTGTGTGTGTTGTGTCTGTGTGTCTGTGTGTCTGTGTGTGTATGTGTGTGTATGTATGTGTGTCTGTGTGTGTGTGTGTCTGTGTGTGTGTGTATGTATGTATATGTGTCTGTGTGTATGTGTGTGTGTGTGTCTGTGTGTGTGTGTGTCTGTGTGTGTGTATGTATGTATATGTGTCTGTGTGTATGTGTTTGTGTGTGTCTGTGTGTGTGTGTGTCTGTGTGTGTGTGTCTGTGTGTGTATGTATGTATATGTGTATGTGTGTGTCTGTATGTATATGTGTCTGTGTGTGTATGTGTGTGTGTCTGTGTGTGTGTACATACAAGGGAGGTCTGTCTCGAGTTCTCTCCCCCCGTGTGTCGTCACCCTGCGTCCCCATTGGCTCACGCTGCCAACAGCGTCACGCCTATTTGGAGCGTGTTGGTGCAGAGAGAGTGGGGGGAGTGTGGGAGAGTTTAAAGAGAGAGTGGGGAGAGTTTAAGAGAGAGTTAAGAGAGAGTTAAGAGAGAGTTAAGAGAGGAGTGGAGGGAGAGAGTGAGGGAGGAGAGTGGGAGAGTGGGGGAGTGTGGGAGAGTTTTAAAGAGAGAGTGGGAGAGTTAAGAGAGAGTTAAGAGAGAGTGGGAGAGTTAAGAGAGAGTTAAGAGAGAGTGAGGGAGAGAGTGGGAGAGTTAAGAGAGGGTGGGAGAGTGGGAGTGGGAGAGAGTGGGAGAGTTAAGAGAGAGTGGGAGAGTTAAGAGAGAGTGGGAGTGGGAGAGAGTGGGAGAGTTAAGAGAGAGTGGGAGAGTGGGAGTGGGAGAGGAGTGGGGAGAGTTAAGAGAGAGTGGGGGAGAGTTAAGAGAGAGTGGGAGAGAGTGGGAGAGTTAAGAGAGAGTTAAGAGAGAGTGGGAGAGTGGGGGAGTGTGGGAGAGTTTAAAGAGAGAGTGGGAGAGTTAAGAGAGAGTGGGGAGAGTGGGAGTGGGGGGAGTGTGAGAGAGTTTAAAGAGAGAGTGGGAGAGTTAAGAGAGAGTGGGGGAGAGAGAGAGTGGGAGAGTGGGAGTGGGAGAGAGTGGGGGGAGAGTTAAGAGAGAGTGGGGGGGGAGAGAGAGTGGGAGAGTTAAGAGAGAGTGGGGGAGAGTGGGAGAGTTAAGAGAGAGTGGGAGGGATAGAGTGGGAGGGAGAGCGTTAAGAGAGAGTGGGGGAGAATTAGGGGAGAGTTGAGGGAGAGTGGGAGAGAGTGGGAGAGAGTGGGAGAGTTAAGAGAGAGTGGGAGAGTTTTAAAGAGAGAGTGGGAGAGAGTGGGAGAGTGGGGAGTGGCAGGGAATGCGTGGGTGGTGAGAGTCAACGTGTGTGTGTGACACAGAGAGACAGAGTGGGACAGAGAGTCACCGTGTGTGTGTGACACAGAGAGAGACACACAGGGAGTGAGTTTATGGGAGTGTCTGTATGTCCCAGTGAGGGAGAGAGAGAGGGGCAGGAACGTAGCAGAGTGTGACAGAGCAGTGCAGAGTGAGGGAGACTGGTAGAGAGAGAGGGCAACGAGGGGTGGGGGAGAGACAGAGAGACACAGAGAGACACAGAGAGACACAGAGAGAGACAGAGAGACAGAGACAGACAGAGAGACACACAGAGAGACACACAGGGAGTGAGTTTATGGGAGTGTCTGTATGTCCCAGTGAGGGAGGGAGAGAGAGAGACAGGAACGTGGCAGAGTGTGCGCGTGTGACAGAGCAGTGCAGAGTGAGGGAGACTGGTAGAGAGAGACAGAGAGACAGAGACAGACAGAGAGACACAGAGAGACACACAGGGAGTGAGTTTATGGGAGTGTCTGTATGTCCCAGTGAGGGAGAGAGAGAGAGAGACAGGAACGTGGCAGAGTGTGACGGAGCAGTGCAGAGCGAGGGAGACTGGTAGAGAGACAGAGAGGGCAACGAGGGGTGGGGGAGACACAGAGAGACACAGAGAGACACAGAGAGACACAGAGAGACAGAGACAGACAGAGAGACACACAGAGAGACACACAGGGAGTGAGTTTATGGGGGGAGTGTCTGTATGTCCCAGTGAGGGAGAGAGAGAGACAGGAACGTGGCAGAGTGTGACGGAGCAGTGCAGAGCGAGGGAGACTGGTAGAGAGAGAGAGGGCAACGAGGGGTGGGGGAGAGACAGAGAGACACAGAGAGACACAGAGAGACACAGAGAGACACAGAGAGAGACAGAGAGAGACAGAGAGACACAGAGACAGAGAGACAGACAGAGAGAGAGACAGAGAGAGAGAGGGGCAGGAACGTAGCAGAGTGTGACGGAGCAGTGCAGAGTGAGGGAGACTGGTAGAGAGACAGAGAGGGCAACGAGGGGTGGGGGAGAGACAGAGAGAGACAGAGAGACACAGAGAGACACAGAGAGACACAGAGAGAGACAGAGAGACAGAGAGACAGACAGAGAGAGAGACAGAGAGAGACAGAGAGACACAGAGAGAGACAGAGAGACAGAGAGACACAGAGAGAGACAGAGAGACACAGAGAGACAGAGAGAGACAGAGAGACAGACACAGAGAGACACAGAGAGACAGACACAGAGAGACAGAGAGAGACAGACACAGAGAGACAGAGAGAGACACAGAGAGACAGTGAGAGACAGTGAGAGACAGAGAGAGGACAGAGAGACACAGAGAGAGACAGAGAGACAGAGAGACAGACAGAGAGAGACAGAGAGAGACACAGAGAGACAGACACAGAGAGACAGACACAGAGAGACACAGAGAGACAGACACAGAGAGACAGAGAGAAACACAGAGAGACAGTGAGAGACAGAGAGAGACAGAGTGACAGAGAGACAGAGAGTGACAGAGAGACAGTGAGAGACAGAGAGAGACAGAAAGAGACAGACAGAGAGATAGAGAGTGACAGAGACAGACATAGACACAGACAGACACAGAGGGACACAGAGAGACAGAGAGACACAGAGAGATGGGACGGGGTTAACCCGGGTTTACCGGAATGGGATATTGAGCGTCGATATCTTAAAAACTTGCCGTTTAACGGGAGATTTGGTGGCGGTAGTGGTGGTAGTGGTGGTAGTGGTAGTGGTGGCGGTAGTGGTGGTAGTGGTGGTAGTGGTGGTGGTAGTGGTGGTAGTGGTAGTGGTGGCGGTAGTGGTGGTAGTGGTGGTAGTGGTGGTGGTGGCGGTAGTGGTGGTGGTGGTAGTGGTGGCGGTAGTGGTGGTGGTAGTGGTGGTGGTAGTGGTGGCGGGTAGTGGTAGTGGTGGTAGTGGTAGTGGCGGTGGTAGTGGTGGTGGTAGTGGTGGTGGTGGTAGTGGTGGCGGTAGTGGTAGTGGTGGTAGTGGTAGTGGTGGTAGTGGCAGTGGTGGTGCCGGTAGTTTATTCTGGCTCGCTCCAAATACCCCGGGATCAGTATCCCGTGAACTCGGGGGGAAAAATCAGGATCTGCGGAAAGTGGATGAGTTTGTGATTAGTTACTAGCTGATATTATATTATTTTGTTAAAACTCGATAGCTTTCCGTTACAACCAGTTTAGCCCGGGTGTTGGTGAGCACTTCTAGGCAAGCCAATAGGGGAGCAGCAGACCAGCCGTCAAACCAGCCGAATCAAGACAGAGCCGGTTGATTCCGGTCGGATTCCGGTTCGTCGACCGGTAACGGTTCGAGTTTATTCTGCTTCTAACCGGTCGGAGCCGGTTCTTTCCTGGATGGCCTCGGGCAGCCAATAGGGGAGCAGCAGACCAGCCGTCAAACCAGCTGAATCAAGACAGAACCGGTTGATTCCGGTCGGATCCGGTTCGTCGACCGGTAACGGTTCGAGTTTATTCTGCTTCTAACCGGTCGGAGCCGGTTCTTTCCTGGATGGCCTCGGACAGCCAATAGGGGGAGCAAGAGACCAGCCGTCAAACCAGCCGAATCAAGACAGAACCGGTTGATTCCGGTCGGATCCGGTTCGTCCGCCGGGTATCGTTTCGAGTTCATTCCGCTTCTAACCGGTCGGAGCCGGTTCGTCTCCGCCATGGGCTCGGAGGGGCCTACGGCCTGGTGGGCCGTGCTCGGAGCCTGGCTCACCTGGGTGGGCGAGGCCTGGTCTCGCCTCGCAGCCTGCGGCCTCGCCTGGGTGGCTAGGGGAGCCGCCCTGGGGGACGGAGAGGGAGGAGGGGGAGGGGGAGGAGGGGGAGCAGGGTGAGGGGCGGCGATGGGGGGAACACACGGGGACACTTCCTGTAGACTCACGAGACCAGCGGTAGACTCGCCGCGTTTACCGTAGACTCATCACGCTTACCGTAGACTCACCACGCTCGCCTTAGACTCACCACACTTGCCGTAGACTCGCCGCATTTACCGTAGACTCAACACGATTGCCGTAGACTCACCACGCCGCTCGCCTTAGACTCACCACACTTGCCGTAGACTCGCCGCATTTACCGTAGACTCAACACGATTGCCGTAGACTCACCACGCTCGCCTTAGACTCACCACACTTGCCGTAGACTCGCCGCATTTACCGTAGACTCAACACGTTTACCATAGACTCACCACGCTCAGCGTAGACTCACCACGCTCGCTGTAGACTCACCACGCTCGCTGTAGACTCACCACGCTCAGCGTAGACTCACCACACTCAGCGTAGACTCACCACGTGAGGTTACCGTAGACTCACCACGCTCGCCGTAGACTCACCACGCTCGCCGTAGACTCACCACATGACTTCTCCCCCCCCCCCCCCCGCCTCTCCCTCCGGTCGCCGTGGCAACAGCGAGGAAGATGGAGGTCGTCAAGGTGACGGAGGAACTCATAGAGGCCATCAACAATGGCGACTTTGAGGCCTACAGGTGAGTGCACTAATCTCCATCTGTTCCATCTCTCTCCCTTCTACCCCGTGTGTGGACTAATCCCCATCTGTTCCATCTCACTCCCTTCTACACCCGTGTGTGGACTAATCTCCATCTGTTCCATCTCGCTCCCTTCTACCCCGTGTGTGGACTAATCCCCATCTGTTCCATCTCGCTCCCTTCTACCCCGTGTGTTCACTAATCTCCATCTGTTCCATCTCATTCCCTTCTCAACCCGTGTGTGGACTAATCCCCATCTGTTCCATCTCGCTCCCTTCTACCCCGTGTGTGGACTAATCCCCATCTGTTCCATCTCACTCCCTTCTACCCCCGTGTGTGCACTAATCTCCATCTGTTCCATCTCACTCCCTTCTACACCCGTGTGTGCACTAATCTCCATCTGTTCCATCTCACTCCCTTCTACCCCGTGTGTGCACTAATCTCCATCTGTTCCATCTCGCTCCCTTCTACACCCGTGTGTGGACTAATCTCCATCTGTTCCATCTCACTCCCTTCTACACCCGTGTATGCACTAATCCCCATCTGTTCCATCTCTCTCCCTTCTACCCCGTGTGTGGACTAATCTCCATCTGTTCCATCTCACTCCCTTCTACCCCGTGTGTGGACTAATCCCCATCTGTTCCATCTCACTCCCTTCTACCCCCGTGTGTGGACTAATCTCCATCTGTTCCATCTCGCTCCCTTCTACACCGTGTGTGGACTAATCTCCATCTGTTCCATCTCACTCCCTTCTACACCCGTGTGTGGACTAATCTCCATCTGTTCCATCTCACTCCCTTCTACCCCGTGTGTGGACTAATCCCCATCTGTTCCATCTCACTCCCTTCTACCCCGTGTGTGCACTAATCTCCATCTGTTCCATCTCACTCCCTTCTACACCCGTGTGTGGACTAATCTCCATCTGTTCCATCTCACTCCCTTCTACACCGTGTGTGGACTAATCTCCATCTGTTCCATCTCACTCCCTTCTACCCCCCGTGTGTGGACTAATCCCCATCTGTTCCATCTCACTCCCTTCTACCCCGTGTGTGGACTAATCCCCATCTGTTCCATCTCACTCCCTTCTACCCCGTGTGTGGACTAATCTCCATCTTTCCATCTCACTCCCTTCTACCCCGTGTGTGGACTAATCCCCATCTGTTCCATCTCGCTCCCTTCTACCCCGTGTGTGGACTAATCTCCATCTGTTCCATCTCGCTCCCTTCTACCCCCGTGTGTGGACTAATCCCCATCTGTTCCATCTCGCTCCCTTCTACCCCGTGTGTGGACTAATCCCCATCTGTTCCATCTCGCTCCCTTCTACCCCGTGTGTGGACTAATCTCCATCTGTTCCATCTCGCTCCCTTCTACCCCGTGTGTGGACTAATCCCCATCTGTTCCATCTCGCTCCCTTCTACCCCGTGTGTGGACTAATCTCCATCTGTTCCATCTCGCTCCCTTCTACACCGTGTGTGCACTAATCTCCATCTGTTCCATCTCACTCCCTTCTACCCCCGTGTGTGGACTAATCCCCATCTGTTCCATCTCACTCCCTTCTACCCCGTGTGTGGACTAATCCCCATCTGTTCCATCTCACTCCCTTCTACCCCGTGTGTGGACTAATCTCCATCTGTTCCATCTCACTCCCTTCTACCCCGTGTGTGGACTAATCCCCATCTGTTCCATCTCGCTCCCTTCTACCCCGTGTGTGGACTAATCTCCATCTGTTCCATCTCGCTCCCTTCTACCCCGTGTGTGGACTAATCCCCATCTGTTCCATCTCGCTCCCTTCTACCCCGTGTGTGGACTAATCCCCATCTGTTCCATCTCGCTCCCTTCTACCCCGTGTGTGGACTAATCTCCATCTGTTCCATCTCGCTCCCTTCTACCCCGTGTGTGGACTAATCCCCATCTGTTCCATCTCGCTCCCTTCTACCCCGTGTGTGGACTAATCTCCATCTGTTCCATCTCGCTCCCTTCTACACCGTGTGTGCACTAATCTCCATCTGTTCCATCTCACTCCCTTCTACACCCGTGTGTGGACTAATCCCCATCTGTTCCATCTCACTCCCTTCTACCCCGTGTGTGGACTAATCTCCATCTGTTCCATCCCTTCTACACCGTGTGTGGACTAATCTCCATCTGTTCCATCTCACTCCCTTCTACCCCGTGTGTGGACTAATCCCCATCTGTTCCATCTCACTCACTTCTCAACCCGTGTGTGGACTAATCCCCATCTGTTCCATCTCGCTCCCTTCTACCCCGTGTGTGGACTAATCTCCATCTGTTCCATCTCACTCCCTTCTACCCCGTGTGTGGACTAATCTCCATCTGTTCCATCTCACTCACTTCTCAACCCGTGTGTGGACTAATCCCCATCTGTTCCATCTCTCTCCCTTCTACCCCGTGTGTGGACTAATCCCCATCTGTTCCATCTCGCTCCCTTCTACCCCGTGTGTGGACTAATCTCCATCTGTTCCATCTCGCTCCCTTCTACCCCGTGTGTGGACTAATCTCCATCTGTTCCATCTCGCTCCCTTCTACACCCGTGTGTGGACTAATCCCCATCTGTTCCATCTCACTCCCTTCTACCCCGTGTGTGGACTAATCTCCATCTGTTCCATCTCGCTCACTTCTCAACCCGTGTGTGGACTAATCTCCATCTGTTCCATCTCGCTCCCTTCTACCCCGTGTGTGGACTAATCTCCATCTGTTCCATCTCACTCCCTTCTACACCGTGTGTGGACTAATCTCCATCTGTTCCATCTCACTCCCTTATACCACGTGTGTGGACTAATCTCCATCTGTTCCATCTCTCTCCCTTCTACCCCGTGTGTGGACTAATCTCCATCTGTTCCATCTCACTCTCTTCTACCCCGTGTGTGGACTAATCTCCATCTGTTCCATCTCACTCTCTTCTACACCGTGTGTGGACTAATCTCCATCTGTTCCATCTCACTCCCTTCTACACCGTGTGTGGACTAATCTCCATCTGTTCCATCTCACTCCCTTCTACACCGTGTGTGGACTAATCTCGATTATAGAGACCCCTTTGAGTATGGGTCTCTATGAGTGTGGGTGTCTATGAGTATGGGTCTCTATGAGTATGGGTCTCTATAGGTGTGGGTCTCTATGAGTGTGGGTCTCAATGAGGATGGGTCTCTATGTATCTCTATGGGTCTCTATGTATCTCTAAGTCTGTCTGTGTCTGTGGGGGTCTGTCTGTGTCTATCTGTCTCTCTCTGTGTTTGTGTCTGTGTGTGTGTCTGTGTGTGTGTCTGTGTGTGTCTGTGTGTATCTGTGTGTGTGTCTGTCCGTTTCTGTGAATATGTCTGTCTGTCTTTATGTGTTTGTATGTTTGTGTGTGTGTGTCAATGTGTGTGTCTGTGTGTGTGTCATTGTGTGTGTGTGTGTGTCTCTGTGTGTGTGTCTGTGTGTGTGTCTGTGTGTGTGTGTCTGTGTGTAGGCGGCTGTGTGATCCGTGTGTCACGTCCTTCGAGCCTGAGGCGCTGGGGAATCTGGTGGAGGGCGTCGAATTTTACCGCTTCTTCTTTGAGAACGGTGAGTCTGTGTGGTGAGTCTGTGTGGTGAGTCTGTGAGTCTCTGTGTTAGTGGTGAGTCTGTGAGTTTCTGTGTGAATGGTGAGTCTGTGAGTCTCTGTGTGGTGAGTGTGTGGGTCTCTGTGTGTGAGTGGTGAGTCTGTGGGTCTCTCTGTGGTGAGTGTGTGGGTCTCTGTGTGGTGAGTCTATGAGTCTCTGTGTGTGAGTGGTGAGTCTCTGTGTGAGTGGTGAGTCTGTGGGTCTCTCTGTGGTGAGTGTGTGGGTCTCTGTGTGGTGAGTCTACGAGTCTCTGTGTGGTGAGTCTCTGTGGGTCTCTCTGTGGTGAGTCTGTGAGTCTCTGTGTGGTGAGTCTCTGTGGGTCTCTGTGTGAGTGGTGAGTCTGTGGGTCTCTATAGGTCTCTGTGTGTGTGGTGAGTCTATGGGTCTCTGTGTGAGTGGTGAGTGTGTGGGTCTCTGTGTGGTGAGTCTATGAGTCTCTGTGTGTGAGTGGTGAGTCTCTGTGTGAGTGGTGAGTCTGTGGGTCTCTCTGTGGTGAGTGTGTGAGTCTCTGTGTGGTGAGTCTGTGGGTCTCTGTGTGGTGAGTCTACGAGTCTCTGTGTGGTGAGTCTCTATGGGTCTCTGTGTGGTGAGTCTGTGAGTCTCTGTGTGGTGAGTCTGTCAGTCTCTGTGTGGTGAGTCTGTGAGTCTCTGTGTGGTGAGTCTGTGAGTCTCTGTGTGGTGAGTCTCTGTGGGTCTCTGTGTGAGTGGTGAGTCTGTGGGTCTCTATAGGTCTCTGTGTGTGTGGTGAGTCTATGGGTCTCTGTGTGAGTGGTGAGTGTGTGGGTCTCTGTGTGGTGAGTCTATGAGTCTCTGTGTGTGAGTGGTGAGTCTCTGTGTGAGTGGTGAGTCTGTGGGTCTCTCTGTGGTGAGTGTGTGAGTCTCTGTGTGGTGAGTCTGTGGGTCTCTGTGTGGTGAGTCTACGAGTCTCTGTGTGGTGAGTCTCTATGGGTCTCTGTGTGGTGAGTCTGTGAGTCTCTGTGTGGTGAGTCTGTCAGTCTCTGTGTGGTGAGTCTGTGAGTCTCTGTGTGGTGAGTCTGTGAGTCTCTGTGTGGTGAGTCTCTGTGGGTCTCTGTGTGAGTGGTGAGTCTGTGGGTCTCTATAGGTCTCTGTGTGTGTGGTGAGTCTATGGGTCTCTGTGTGAGTGGTGAGTCTGTGGGTCTCTGTGTGGTGAGTCTCTGAGTCTCTGTGTGAGTGCTGAGTCTATGGGTTTCTGTGTGAGTGGTGAGTCTATGGGTTTCTGTGTGAGTGGTGAGTATGTGGGTCTCTGTGTGGTGAGTCTCTGTGGGTCTCTGTGTGAGTGGTGAGTCTGTGGGTCTCTATAGGTCTCTGTGTGTGTGGTGAGTCTATGGGTCTCTGTGTGAGTGGTGAGTGTGTGGGTCTCTGTGTGGTGAGTCTCTGTGGGTCTCTGTGTGAGTGGTGAGTCTGTGGGTCTCTATAGGTCTCTGTGTGTGTGGTGAGTCTATGGGTCTCTGTGTGAGTGGTGAGTGTGTGGGTCTCTGTGTGGTGAGTCTATGAGTCTCTGTGTGTGAGTGGTGAGTCTCTGTGTGAGTGGTGAGTCTGTGGGTCTCTCTGTGGTGAGTGTGTGAGTCTCTGTGTGGTGAGTCTGTGGGTCTCTGTGTGAGTGGTGAGTCTGTGAGTCTCTGTGTGGTGAGTCTGTGAGTCTCTGTGTGGTGAGTCTCTGTGGGTCTCTGTGTGAGTGGTGAGTCTGTGGGTCTCTATAGGTCTCTGTGTGTGTGGTGAGTCTATGGGTCTCTGTGTGAGTGGTGAGTGTGTGGGTCTCTGTGTGGTGAGTCTATGAGTCTCTGTGTGTGAGTGGTGAGTCTCTGTGTGAGTGGTGAGTCTGTGGGTCTCTCTGTGGTGAGTGTGTGAGTCTCTGTGTGGTGAGTCTGTGGGTCTCTGTGTGGTGAGTCTACGAGTCTCTGTGTGGTGAGTCTCTATGGGTCTCTGTGTGGTGAGTCTGTGAGTCTCTGTGTGGTGAGTCTGTCAGTCTCTGTGTGGTGAGTCTGTGAGTCTCTGTGTGGTGAGTCTGTGAGTCTCTGTGTGGTGAGTCTCTGTGGGTCTCTGTGTGAGTGGTGAGTCTGTGGGTCTCTATAGGTCTCTGTGTGTGTGGTGAGTCTATGGGTCTCTGTGTGAGTGGTGAGTCTGTGGGTCTCTGTGTGGTGAGTCTCTGAGTCTCTGTGTGAGTGCTGAGTCTATGGGTTTCTGTGTGAGTGGTGAGTCTATGGGTTTCTGTGTGAGTGGTGAGTATGTGGGTCTCTGTGTGGTGAGTCTCTGTGGGTCTCTGTGTGAGTGGTGAGTCTGTGGGTCTCTATAGGTCTCTGTGTGTGTGGTGAGTCTATGGGCCTCTGTGTGAGTGCTGAGTCTATGAGTCTCTGTATCTCTTGTCACCTCCCATTGTCACTCCCCCTTCCATTACCCCCCTCCCCCTCCCCTCCCCCCACCTCTTACCCCCCCACCCCTCCCCCCCTCCCCCCCTCCCCCCACCCCTCCTCTTCCCTCCTCCTCCCCTCCCCCACCCCCACCCCCACACCTCCCCCTCCCTTCCCCCACCCCCCTCCCCTCCCCCCTCCGCTCCCCCCCTCCCCCACCCCCCACCCCCCCCCACACCTCCCCCTTCCCCCCCACCCCCCCTCCCCTCCCCCTCCCGTTCCCCCCCCTCCCCACCCCCCACCCCCCTCCCCCACCCCACCCTCCCCCCACCCCTCCCCCTCCCTTCCCCCACCCCCCTCCCCTCCCCCCACCTCTTACCCCCCCACCCCTCCCCTCCTCCCCCACCCCCCACCCTCCCCCCCACCCCTCCCCCTCCCCCACCCCCCAGTGGTGGACCCTGCCCGTGCTGCCCGCACGCGGCTGCTGCTGCGTCCACCCCGCGTCCACCTTCTGGGCCAGGACGCCGCCTGCGTGGCCCTCGTGAGCCTCGCGCAGGGACCCGCCGGGACGTCCGACGTTCCGCGCCCGACCCGCGTCGAGGAGACCCTCCTGTGGGGGAGGAGCCAGGACCACGGCCATGGCCGCTGGCTCCTCCTCCACGCCCACCGCTCACGGCTCGCGGCCAATCGGATGTGAGGCTGCCCTTCCTCCGCAAGCCACGCCCCCTTCCCCCCCCCCCTTCCCCCCACCCTTCACCGGGGGGTGGTCGGCCAATCGGATGTGAGGCGGCCCTTCGACGGGCCACGCCCCCTTCCTCCGCCCCCCCCCCACCCTTCCCGGGAGGTGGCCATCGATTGGCTGGAGGTGTTCGGCCAATCGGATGTGAGGCTGCCTTCCTCCGCAAGCCACGCCCCCTTCCCCCCCCACCCCACCCTTCACCGGGAGGGTGGTCATCGATTGGCTGGAGGTGGTCGGCCAATCGGATGTGAGGCTGCCTTCCTCCGTAAGCCACGCCCCCTTCCTCCGCCCCCCCCCCCACCCTTCACCGGGGGGTTGGCCATCGATTGGCTGGAGGTGGTCGGCCAATCGGATGTGAGGCGGCCCTTCGACGGGCCACGCCCCCTTCCTCCGCCCCCCCCCCCCCCACCCTTCACCGGGAGGGTGGCCATCGATTGGCTGGAGGTGGTCGGCCAATCGGATGTTAGCCCCTCGCCTCCTCCGCCGCCATCCCCCCCCACCCTCATCTCTACAATGGGGGCCTGCGATTGGCTGGAGCTGGTCGGCCAATGGGATGTGAGCACCACCGCCCCCACCCACAGCAGCCGTCAGCACTCCGCCCTCCGCCGGTGGGGCCATCGATTGGCTGGAGCTGATCGGCCAATCGGATTCAAGAGAGAGAGAGGGGTGGTTACTGCTCAGCCAATCGGATTCAAGGAATCTTGATCAACCGATCGGATTCAAGGAATACTGCTCAGCCAATCGGATTCAAGGAATACTGCTCAGCCAATCGGATTCAAGGAATACTGCTCAGCCAATCGGATTCAAGGAATACTGCTCAGCCAATCGGATTGAAGGTTACCGCTCAACCAATCAGATTCAAGGAATCTTGATCAACCAATCGGATTCAAGGAATACTGCTCAGCCAATCGGATTCAAGGAATCTTGATCAACCAATCGGATTCAAGGAATCTTGCTCAACCAATCGGATTCAAGGAATCTTGCTCAACCAATCGGATTCAAGGAATCTTGATCAACCAATCGGATTCAAGGAATACTGCTCAACCAATCAGATTCAAGGAATCTTGATCAACCAATCGGATTCAAGGAATACTGCTCAACCAATCGGATTCAAGGAATCTTGATCAACCAATCGGATTCAAGGAATACTGCTCAGCCAATCGGATTCAAGGAATACTGCTCAGCCAATCGGATTCAAGGAATCTTGATCAACCAATCGGATTCAAGGAATCTTGCTCAACCAATCGGATTCAAGGAATCTTGATCAACCAATCGGATTCAAGGAATCTTGATCAACCAATCGGATTCAAGGAATCTTGATCAACCAATCGGATTCAAGGAATCTTGCTCAACCAATCGGATTCAAGGAATCTTGCTCAACCAATCGGATTTAAGGAATCTTGCTCAACCAATCGGATTCAAGGAATCTTGATCAACCAATCGGATTCAAGGAATCTTGATCAACCAATCGGATTCAAGGAATCTTGATCAACCAATCGGATTCAAGGAATCTTGATCAACCAATCGGATTCAAGGAATCTTGATCAACCAATCGGATTCAAGGAATCTTGATCAGCCAATCGGATTCAAGGAATACTGCTCAGCCAATCGGATTCAAGGAATCTTGATCAGCCAATCGGATTCAAGGAATACTGCTCAACCAATCGGATTCAAGGAATCTTGATCAACCAATCGGATTCAAGGAATCTTGATCAACCAATCGGATTCAAGGAATACTGCTCAACCAATCGGATTCAAGGAATCTTGATCAACCAATCGGATTCAAGGAATACTGCTCAACCAATCGGATTCAAGGAATCTTGATCAACCAATCGGATTCAAGGAATACTGCTCAGCCAATCGGATTCAAGGAATACTGCTCAGCCAATCGGATTCAAGGAATACTGCTCAACCAATCGGATTCAAGGAATACTGCTCAGCCAATCGGATTCAAGGAATCTTGCTCAACCAATCGGATTCAAGGAATACTGCTCAACCAATCGGATTCAAGGAATCTTGCTCAACCAATCGGATTCAAGGAATACTGCTCAACCAATCGGATTCAAGGAATCTTGATCAACCAATCGGATTCAAGGAATACTGCTTAGCCAATCGGATTCAAGGAATCTTGATCAACCAATCGGATTCAAGGAATCTTGATCAACCAATCGGATTCAAGGAATACTGCTCAACCAATCGGATTCCAGGAATACTGCTCAGCCAATCGGATTGAAGGAATCTTGATCAACCAATCGGATTCAAGGAATACTGCTCAACCAATCGGATTCCAGGAATACTGCTCAGCCAATCGGATTGAAGGAATCTTGATCAACCAATCGGACTCAAGGAATACTGCTCAACCAATCGGATTGAAGGAATACTGCTCAACCAATCGGATTCCAGACCTACAAACATTTCTCCAATCACGTTTCAGAGTCAATGCCGTCAGCTCCGGTTTTCGACCAATCGGTTCGAGGCTTACTGCCAAGCCCCTCCCTTCTGTCGTGGCCAATCGGGTAGAACCTCGACTGCAACCTGTTCGGCCCATCCAATGGGGATTCAAATACGGCCAGAGTCCCCGAAAGAATGTTCACCCATCTTCTTGGTTCTTTCGGTAAAGTCGTCACGTAGAAGGGAAGTAATAAAATAATTCTCACGACGTTTCGGCCACAACGCAAGCAGCCGTCCTCAGGTGGAGAACAGGGCTGTCGGAAAGACAGCGTCTGAATGAGCACCACCAGGCTTGGCAGCGTATATTTAAGCTGCTGGGTTGGAGGGGGAAGAGCGCCTTGACAAAATAATTTGCATATCAACAGAGGAATTTAACATAAATATGCTAAATTCATTTGTCAAGGCGCTCTTCCCCCTCCAACCCAGCAGCTTAAATATACGCTGCCAAGCCTGGTGGTGTTTCATTCAGACGCTGTCTTTCCGATAGACTTGTTCTTCACCTGAGGACGGCTGCTCGCGTTGTGGCCGAAACGTCGTGAGAATTGTATTTTATTGTATTTTATTATTTTATTATTTTATTATTTTCCTTCTACGTGGTGACTTTACCGAAAGAACCAAGAAGATGAATCCCTGCAGTCACGAAAGAAGCTTTACATCGAAAAACGTTCACCCAATCGGATTCGAGGCTGCGTTTCCTTTTAAGCAATCGGATTTAAGATCGGCCGCTTTTCCCGCGCACCCCGCCTTCCGTTTCGTTCAATCAAATCGAAAAGGGCTCACCGCCACCCCATCATCCAATCAGATGCAAGGTATCTTTCTCGTTGTTGTTCCTATTGACCAATGGAATTCGAGAGACGCCGCCGAAACCCCTTCCGTCCAATGGCATTCGAGGTGCTCCAACCTTCCGTCCAATGAAATCCCTCCCGGCCAATGAGAATGATGCGGGGTGGGGGGGGGCGGTGGTGGGGGGGGGGACGGTGCGATTGAAGAAATTCTGGTTGCAAAAAAGGTGTCAGTTTTGTTGCCAGATAGAAGGGTAAAAAAACAATGATCATATTTTGTTACTGGCAAATGAGGTTCCAATGGTGTAAATGCTTTACCCCGAGCTCTCATACTCTGATGGTGCATTGTCTTTGAGTTGTGCGCCTTTTGGCGTCATCTGGTCCAACACCATGTGAGACTAGGCTCTAAGGAAAGCTGTCTCGGGTGTGGACCAATCAACTTCAAGGACAGTGCATACATTATCAGAGTTATGTTTTTTGTTTGCATTATGACTGCAGGTATTGTGGTCTATGCAAACATGACTCCTTGTAAAAAGGTGTCAGTTTTGTTGCCAGATAGAAGGGTAAAAAACAAATTATCAATCATTTAGATGATCAATCTAGACAATTATTTAGACGATCAACTAGAAAATTATTTAGACGATCAATCTAGACCGTCATCTACATGACCATCTAGACATTCTAGATTTTGCAGTTTTCGTGACTGCATGGATCCATACTATTTGGATTCATTCGGTAAAGTCACGTAGACGAAAAACAAAACAAAAAATGAAAATAACTAAAATTAAACCACGATGTTTCGGAGGCAACGCAAGCTTCCGTCATCAGGTGGAACGGACACAGCAAAATTACTGTCATCGCTGGTCACAAATAGCTCTCTCTCTGTTCACTTCAGGGGTTGAGATCAATTGGCCTGGCCCTGCCAAGGCAACCGGGTGAGTTAATGAAATGTTTGACTAAATATAACAGGCAAATTTTTAAGTTGATGATTTTGTACGGCCCGCGAATGATTTTTTTTATAAATATTCCAATGGCCCCTGGCAGATAAAAGGTTCCCCGCCCCTGATCTAGACGATCATCTTAGATGATTATCTTAGACCACCACCACCACGACCACCACCATCACCACCACGACCATCACCACCACCATCACCACCTTCACCACCTTCACCATCTAGACTACCATCACCACCATCACCACCATCACCACCACGACCATCACCATCACCACGACGATCACCATCACCACCACGATCATCACCACCACCATCACCACCATCACCACCATCACCACCACGACCAACACCATCACCACGACCATCACCATCACCACGACCATCACCACCATCACCACCATCACCACCATCACCACCACGACCATCACCACCACCATCACCACCACGACCATCACCACCACCATCACCACCACCACCATCACCACGACCATCACCATCACCACGACCATCACCATCACCACGACCATCACCATCACCACCATCACCACCACCATCACCATCACCACGACCATCACCATCACCACCATCACCACCATCACCACCATCACCACCACGACCATCACCACCACCATCACCACCACCACGACCATCACCATCACCACGACCATCACCATCACCACGACCATCACCATCACCACGACCATCACCATCACCACCATCACCACCATCACCTAGACCAGACGGACGCCGCTGAAGAAGCAGCGCTTGCCCCAAGGCGCCCCGTGAAGACGACGACGATGATGATGATGTTGATGATGATGTTGATGACGATGATGATGATGTTGATGATGTTGATGATGACGATGATGTTGATGATGACAATGATGATGATGTTGGTGCCGCTGGGATTCTGATTGAACGGCCGCTGTTCATTGATTGACAAATGGTCTCGACTGAAAGCTTTCGTGACTGCAGGAATTCACGTTTTTCGGTGAAGTCTCGTAGATGGCTTCTAAGGAATTAAAGCTTCTTTCGTGACTGCAGGGATTCATCTTCTTGGTTATTTCGGTAAAGGCACGTAGAAGTGAAATAATAAAATAATAAAAATAAAACATAATAAAATAATTCTCACGACGTTTCGGCCACAACGCAAGCAGCCGTCCTCAGGTGGAGACTCTGTCTTCCCGACAGACGCTGTTCTCCACCTGAGGACGGCTGCTTGCGTTGTGGCCAAAACGTCGTGAGAATTGTATTTTATTATGTTTTATTTTTATTATTTTATTATTTCCCTTCTACGTGACTTTACCGAAAGAACCAAGAAGAGGCTTCTAAGGAATTAACAAAAAAACTCGCGACGCTTCGATGACGAGCCGCTCACGTTGCCGTCGAAACGTCGCTGAGTTTTTTGTTATTTTTTTGTGATTTTCCTTAAACCCCATCTCCGTGACCTTTACCGAAAGAGCCACAGGATACGACAAATGGTCGTTTGGATCTTTCTTGGTGATCGAGTTACCGAACACGCGATGATTGGCGCACGCACAGTTTGTTGCGTGTGCGTGTGTGCGTGCGTTTGCGTGCGTGTGCATGATTTGTACTAATTTAAATTGTAAGAAATATATAGCAATCTTTTGAAAAAATATAACCGTAATATATTTTAAGAGGGGAAGTTTTACTTGAATGAAGTTTTTGACGTTTGAACAAAAAAATAAGAATGAAGAAAATAAAAAAAACGTTACAACTTTTGTTGCAATCAGAATTATGTTTGGAGTGTGGTGGTGGTGGTCGTATTGGTGATGATGTTGTTGTTGTTGTTCAAATTACTAGTGGCTTTTGATCGGCACATAAATCATCATACATTAGCAGAAATTAACATATCATTAGCATGAATTAGCATACAATTGGCATGAATTAGCATATAATTAGCACACATTAGCGTGCAAATTAACTGGCTTTTGGACGGGCGTGTGTGTGCTTGAGTATGAGGACGGGGGGGGGGGGGGGGATTGTTGTCTAGCGTAGCAGTCTCCCAACCCGGTCCACAGCTTCAAAGTTCAAAGTTTATACTGGTAGGAACGAAGTGAACCAGCCTACAATCTATATATATAAAATCGCAAATCTGTCTGTCTGTCTGTGTGTGTGTCTGTGTGTCGCCGGACCATACGCAGTTTCATTGGACGGCGGTTGCCCCTGGCAACGGGTAGCGACGCATTCGCTGCGGGGTGGACGCCATTTTTAATTCCCGTTAAAAATATGCGCAACGCATTAACACGCGACTCTGAGGTAAATTCATCAAAGTTTCACGTCCTCTTCACTCCCCCCCCCACCACAATGTGTGCAATTACTATTATAGGGTCGGTAGATAATACAATTATAGCGATTAGACAGTATTATTGTAGCGCGGGGGGGGGGGGGGGGGGGGAACGGCACCCGTACCCAGCCTCAGCCGGGTGGGCAATCTAGGCGAGGCCGGAGGCTCTGCACGGTACTAGGCCTCGACACCCACCACGCGACTCTGAGGTAAATTCATCAAAGTTTCACGTCCTCTTCACTCCCCCCCCCCCACCCCAATGTGTGCAATTACTATTATAGGGTCGGTAGATAATAAAATTATAGCGATTAGACAGTATTATTGTAGCGCGGGGGGATGGGGGGGGGTAACGGCCCCAGTACCCAGCCTCAGCTGGGTAGGCAATCTAGGCGAGGCCGGAGGCTCTGCACGGTACTAGGCCTCGACACCCCACCCGTGTCAAGCGACGACTTTGTGGTATAAACTCGATATACCCGGCGTTGCCCGGGGGCAAAATACTTTTAAAATCTTCTGAAAACTTTAAAACATTACATACCAATGAAAATACAACAGTGTAATTACTTTTAAACCCGACGCACCAAGAATCGATTCTCTGAATCGCGCAAAGGAATCGAAGGTTGTAGATTCCTTTAGATTCGGACGATTCCCGTTTACTATAAGTTGGTTAAAG
Organism: Lampetra planeri; assembly: GCF_965212315.1. Classification (NCBI taxonomy): domain Eukaryota; kingdom Metazoa; phylum Chordata; class Hyperoartia; order Petromyzontiformes; family Petromyzontidae; genus Lampetra; species Lampetra planeri. The sequence goes on along the minus strand of NW_027614697.1, from coordinate 207 downwards.
TCGATATAAACTGCTACGAACGGCAAATATCCGGCGTTGACCGGGGCAAAAATGTAATTAAAAACTCCTGAAAACATTAAAACATTACACACCAATGAAAATAAAACTCTGTCATTCAAAATGTAAACCCCCAACATTCCACGAATCGATTCTTTGAATCGCACAAAGGACTAATCGAAGGTTGTAAATTACTTTAGGATCGCGCTT
>NW_027614696.1:0-23233 GCF_965212315.1 Lampetra planeri | reverse complement strand
AATCCGTATTGTGATTTGCACTCTCAAAAATGTATTGATCATCCCAAACATGCGTTTGTCACAAACGGTCAAAACGTTAAAAAATCATTAGAAACCTTGTTACACAAATCATTCACTCTGAGCTCTATTTTTTTTTCTTTTTGTTCTTTTTTGTTTGTTTTATTTCAATAGTAAAACCAAAAACAACCCTCCGTCCCTGGGTGGGCTCTAATCCCCGACCTTTGTGTTAACAGTCAGACCCCACTAACCACTGGTCCACAGAGACAGTCCACTGCTGCTGTTGTGGAGTTCTGGACACAGATGCTGAAAATGTCCCTATCTGACAATGAGGACGAATCCTTCAACAGATTCCTGATCCAGATGGTTCCAGAACACCACCAACATTTAATCATCTGGGCCCTGATCCATTAGCAGCATTTGCTCAACATTCCATTCAAATCTCTTCATAACTTTTTGAGTTATTTTGCTAACAGACAAACAAACAAATAGACAAATGCTGGCAAACACATAACCTCCTTGGTGGATGTAATAAATTAAACCTATGCCAAAATTATGCGATAGAACACATAAAAAAAGTATGTAACGCATAACAACCAAGTGTATGTGTGTAACATGTAAGGTAAAGTTAACTTTTACCAAATTATCAAGTGTAGCAAGGCTGTATCCAGACTCACTAGGTCACTATACTATCTGTACATTCGTTAAGTTGCTGGGTCAAGTCTAAGGCAACTGGACTTGTTACTTAGCGGGAAGATGTCTGGCCGCCCATCTGAGAAGCTTCTTCAGAAATGATTATTGCAGAGTTCTGCTGCTTATGTTCAGTTGCTGATTTAACCCAGCAGGACCTGGATGACTGAGAACATTCGCAGACATACTCTGTGTTAATTAACACTTCCAGCTGGTGGTGTGAGGAGAATAAGTGGCACCTAAAAATGCACTGAGACCAAAACAATGTCTATCTGCCACCTCAGGTTGGGAAACGCTCCTCGGACTCAAATTTCATATGATTGTTTGTTGATCAAACAGGATGTTGACACCAAGGCCTTAATCCTTGAATGTGTTTTCTTTCTAAAATCTTGGTTTAGATTAGCACCTCATCTGAAAGTCGCAGTGTCATGAGGTGCTGCTTCATTTCAGTATTGTGCTCATTCCCTGCAATTAAAATTTGACAGTGTCCTCCTTATGAAGTTTCGCCTTATATTTTCTGATAATTAGAAGACTTGCGTGTTTTAGTGCTAATATCACTCACTTTTAATGATATATTTTGCAATGCTCAAATCTGTTTGCAGACCTTCTTTCCCTAATGTAAAAAACTCAGTTCCTCAGCTCTCTTTTTTTTTGCTTTGTACCAGCTGTCTGAACTTAAATAATGCCAACGAGTCTTCTTTTGTAATTCCATCTGCAGTCTAGACTTTCTACTCAAAGAAGCAGAGTTTCAGACCAAATAAGGAAGTGACATTTCTCACCAGCCAGGGTGTAGGGAAACAAGTGATGGAGGTGTCAGAACTTTCATCTTGTCCAAATTTCCTTGAGCTTTGAGCTTTTCTTGTCGTCTTTTATTGCCAAACATATTTTATAATGTTTGGCTATGAATGATAACTGATCACTGGTAACGCCTCTGATAAACCGTGATGAATTCTCCACTCCTGCCATGGTGTAACACCACCAGCCCAGTGAACAAGAAACCCCGTTCACAGTCGGGAGGCACAGAGCCAACATTTTTTAAAAATCTGACAAAGAGAATGAGAGGGGTCTATATCTATTTTACGCTCTGTTTGAGCTGTACTTTTTTAAAAAAAGCAGGTTTATCTGAGTTAATGTCTCATAAAAATGAGCCCTCCGGCATTGAGAATGAGTGTGGGGCAGCCAAAGGGCAGGGTTGCGTCTCGAACTGGCAATATGCCTTTGCACATGACGGTCGCTGTGTTAAAGGTTTGTAAATTTTCAGACTCTTGTGTCAGTCGCTCCATATAAAATCCATCACATGCAAATCAACATGCAGTTTGGCAACTGGAGCAGAGCTTCACAGCCAGCAGGTGACTAGGTCTACACGTAAATTAGAAAATCACATTAAATAACCATTATGTGGCTGTCATCCCCCTCAGAAGTTGCTGCTGTGCTTGTGTACATTGCTACTGTGCCTGTGCACATGCCTCTTTGGGTGTCCTGTTGCAGGATGGCCATCCAGGTGGACAAGTTCGACTTTGACAACCTGCCGCAGCCGGACCAGGAGACAATCCGCTTCACTAACGCCAAACAGCTGGAGGAAGAGCGACAGCACGCCCAGGGCTGCCAGATCAACAGCAAGCTTGGCATCCACTGGACCATCATATCCTTTAAAGTGGAGTACAGTACAGCTCCATCGACTGTCACCATGGAAACGACGGAAAAAGATTTATCTAAGATATACAATCATACTTGGAACCTCGTCTCGAGCAAGTCAAGAAGCAGGTTATAAACGTATGTCTTCAAAAAGAGTTTGTCAGCATTGTGTCTGTCAGATCAGTGATACAGGACATCTGGATGCTACATCTGGAGGCCCTGTGGCCAGCAGGGAACTTGTCTGACTACACTGACAGATGGCAAAGCTCATGGCAAAGTACTTTGTTGGTGTGACACTCATGTCTAGTGTGTGTATGTGAAAAAAAACAGCTCAATAAGGTTTGTACATGGACGCTAACATTATTAACTGGCTGTGCATTGTGTTCTACTTAACAACTGTGCAGCGCCTCTTCCTTTGTCTATTGTCATGTAAATGTCTTCGCTGATGTCACTAAGCTAAACTCACCCATGATTTCCAAACATTCGTATGTAAGAGAAGTCACCAAACTGTCATTTCATGACCACATTCAATTTGAGGAGAGAATTAGAAGATTTGGCCTCCAACACTTGATGAGTTGCCTACAATATTAATGACTTCTTGATGGTGATCAGTTGCTATAATTCATCTGTGTTGTTATGAAGCTGCTCAACTGAAAAAAAACCCCAAAAACATCACCGAATACATAATAATCAGAGATCCCTGAACGCATCATTTCTCCAAGCAATATTCTGGAAGCTGCTGTGTTCATATTTCATGTAAGAGTAGAGAACAGATTTAGTAAACCGATGACTTGTCCAATTTCCTCTGCCAGGGGAAACTTGTACATCTGATAACAATCTTCTGAGGCATCCAAAAGCCTCTGATGAAAACAGGTCTAGCCCATGGATTCACATGTTGATTATTAAGTTTCCATGGCCAAGTTGCCTCTCAACCATCTATTGTTACTTTAGAAAACATTTATTATTGGGAAATGATCTGTCTCTTGTCTCCTGTCCTCCGTCTCGGTGCACATTCTCAGCGGTTAATAGACACAGGTGTGGTGCTCTGTGATGATTCAACCATTATTCCTAATGTCAGCGGTGTGTAACAGCCACATTTTATGGATAATTGCTCTTTGACAGCCAGATTTGTTCTGATGCAACATCCGAACATCCATGGTCCTGCCTGCAGTCAATGTAATGCTATTGTTTGAGTCAGGTTACAGAAACCTGATCCCCATGACATCTAAATGGACATGTAACACAATTTATGTGATGCAGTTATTTCAACACTCACAAAATCAATGCCGGCATATAACCGTTTCAGTTCATCGTGACTGATTTAATTACGCTGTTTCATTAAAAAAAACTGCTCGAGGTTTCTGTCACTCACACCAAGTCAGTTTTGAAAGTTATACATTCAACTGGGAGGTGAGTCAGTGAACTGTGATTGTCTTGCTTAACTTGGCTGCAAGAAATTACAAATGAATTTGAAGGAGTTTTATGCAAGAAGAAAAACTGAGGAAAAACACCTGAATAATGTGTTCATATGTTATTATGTGCAGCAGATATTTCTTGTCAGAAAAGCTTCACCATGAAGGAGTGCAGGGTAAAGGACAACTGATGGTTCTACTAATATGATTTGACCAGGGACTTTACAATAACCGGTACTGAGTTCAAAGTAGATGTGTTTGGTGGTTATGGTCAAGTCTCCCCTCAGTTACAGTCCCAACTTTATTCATCAGTATGAAAGAGACAATGCTGCAAATGAATTACTTCCAATTTCACTTGTAAATAACTTTTCTACCGCTTCTTGAGATATTGATCTTCCTGTTATTGTCCTTAACCACACCCACCCTTCTCTGCGGCGTCGCGGAGAGGCCAGCGTGGAGGGGGTCCTCAACCAGCTGGTCCTGGAACACCTGCAGCTCGCTCCGTTTGCAGTGGGGTGAGTCTTCAATGCGTGTGTGTTTGTGTGAGCTGATGAGTTGTGATCACACCCTCGCACCATCACCACCAAGGCAGTGACATGAATGTAAAAAAAATTGCACATCACATCTGATTTCATTGTAATTAGATTGTGAATTAGGTAGCTGGTTCTAATCTGCCATTTTTTCCATAAATTGAGATCTCAGTTATCAGGGTGCTTATAGCGGCGTTCTCGTCACCTGTCAACGCGTGAACCCCTCAGAACGGGTCTCAAGCCATGTTTTTATTTGCATTCATAATGGGCTGAAGTCTATTGTAGACAGCAGCTTGGACATGTATGAGTCACTGGGGACACACAGAGTTTGTAGGAGCACTCTTCAGTTGCACCATCTGTGATCATCCTCTGAAATCACTTTTGATTTACTGGGGGTGTTTGTTTTCTGAGATTTACGGCCTCCGTGGGCACTGCCAGACATTTGATAAATCAGCTGGGGCTGTCTTAGTTTTCTGCAAAAAAAAAAAAAAGAGAATCTGTAAAATAAAGTGATGGATCAATCATGGATGGATGAGTTTCATAAGTCTGAACAAAAGTGTGGGCACTGACATACTTTCACAAGTAATTCACAAGACAAAATGTAAATAGACAACAGTCCGTAAGATGATACTCTTCTCTGCTACGTTTTGCAGTCTCATTACGTAGCTGGACATTTTTTCCACTTTTCCACCAGTTCTCGTCCTTGCAAGCCTTGCTGATTATGAGCCAAATAATTTTCCTCAGCCCATTAGGATGCCTTTATCTTGGTTGCCAAGACTATCACAGGCTCGATTAGAGTTGTAATTCGTAATTCAAGCTTTGCCTCTGTATCTAAAATATGTTTTCCCTACTGGATGCATTTAATGCCTTTGTTTCTCTGCAAGCTGCACACTTTGTGAGATACTGCAGGTTCGCTCTGTAAACCTTCTGATGGAAGTTAAATTGCTGTGATTTTTATGGGCAAAGATTTATGTTCTGTTAATTATCTCGGGCAAATGAACGCTCATTAACTGCATTTTCTCCTTCTAACGGACGGATGCTTTTACCTCGTATCTTAGAAAATGCAAGCTTTCCAGAGCTTGATGATCATCATTTTACACATTAGAAAGAAAGCATCCTTTCATTTGTCCCTAAAGAGAGAAATACTGGCCACATGCGTATACTTCCCACTACTCGGTTCCAGGTCAAATCGCCCTGACTTGACTCTACTCAGCGTGTTTGCGTTGCCATTCAGGATAGAACCTGGTACCTGCTTCTCTTTTTGGTACCCCAACGAGGTTACGGTACAAGCCCTACCATCAACACAATAATCTACAGCTGTTCTTTATTCCCCTGTCTTATGCCTATTTAAACACAGCTGATATGAAATAACAGTGCACTGTGGTCCGTCAGTGAAGTCCGGCCGTCCTGTCCACTATGGGGAATGACTGGCGGCCTTCTGGTCTCACGACTGTTTCTCAATACCACTTTGCTTTTATGTGGCTCCACTTATGACAGCACCGAGCCCCATTCCCCTCCAATAACTTTTTAAACTCATAGGTTTTTACACACTTTTCAGCAGTGAGCTGGATCCTCTGAATGAAGGCGCACAGATATATGACGCGAGTGTAAGAATACATAAATAGGAGAGTGAGTAGGGGTATGCTTTAATGATTCAGGAAAACACACAAAAGTGTAGAGTTACTTCATTCGTTCAGGTGTTTCAGTGTGGACACAATCAAGCAGTAATTTAGGAGCGTCCTCTTACAGTAGCTGTGTACATTTGCCACAGACTTGTCACAGGGCTCTGCTGAAAGGAGACAATTTTACAACAGTCTAATATGTCAGCAGAGCAGTCAGCTAATGTTATTCACAATGTTGCTGTCTGACTGGTTTAATTATCTGTGGCAACACTTGTCATCCTCACAACTGGAGTATACAGAGGAGAGGAATTAGTATTGGGACTGCAGGACATGAATTTAAGCAATAGATATACCGCTCTTCCTCTTAAAATATTCAACCCAACTCCATTTAAACCTTATATCTCTTTTTCGGAAGACAGTGTAGTTAGAGCAACAGGATGGCATATTTAAATGTAAAAAATTAAATAAAGTGTCACATTCATCACCATTAACTTCTAGTGAAGAAATATTGTAGAAGCATTTCAAACAGCTCCACAACAGATACATGCCTGGAACAGTGGCATCATTTGATTTTTGCAGCCTTCCATAAGTTAATAACCTTATAAGTACAGCCGCTTAGTTCTCCATGTGATTATAGACAGTGGTGAATCCTGTTCGTGTTGCTATGACAACTTGCTAAATGCTAAGTCGTCACCTGGTCAATCAAACTTACACCTTCAGTTATTTGCGATATGGAGCATTGCATCCATATGAGATTTAATGGATCGCCTACATCAAGCTACAATAAAAATACTGAAGAATATAGAGATGTGTCATGTACAAAAATGAAAAGTCAAATATAATTTGTACAGTTAAAATGGTTTTGACATAAATGACAAATAATTTCGCTGAATATCAGTGTGCCCTTATGAACTGTTATTTAGAATCCATATTTCCGACCTTTTTTAAATTTGTGGTGTTTTTTTTACAGCTGAGTGCTGTAGGCAGGCAGTCAGATGGAAAAGAGCAAACCTGCATGTGGACTTTGTACCCATTCCACTCTCTCTCCCTCCCCCACCATCACTCTGCCACTGGGAACCCATCTGAATGGAATACAAATTCACCCATGAATGGAAAGACAAATGTTTAGCCTTGGCGAGGGATGGAAAGAGAAGGGGGGGGTGCTTGCTGTAAAAGGCGGAGAGATGATTTAATAAGACAGCATCTCTAAACCGACTCAGTTTTTTTCCTCTCTCCTACCTTGCACACACAGATGGACATTTGCAGTCACAGGCTGTGTAACGCACACAGGGGAGGAGCCTCATGGAATAATATGCCTTTAAGCTTTTGTCAGGTGCCCAATGGCCATGAGTGCTGCAGGTTGACAAATGACGCTGCCAAGCAGCCCACATCCCCCTGAACGTCGAGGTCCTGTTGTGGTGATGATGATTGGAGCTGCTAACCCGCTAGAGACAATGGAGAATGAATACATGCATGAAATGAAAGAGAAGTGTGTGATTGCACCTGGAACTGGTAATGTGTCACCTGAGTGAGCATACATCATCAGTTATCTGCACATCAGTGATCAGGCCTTTGGGAGATGAAAGTGCACCTTTCTAAAGCCAAACTGAGGAGTCCAGTCTGCCACAGTCCCCACTGAAAGGCAAACGCATCCACACCTGTTTTATCATTGACATGCTCAGGTAAAACTATAGTTATGTCCTGTGTATAGATTGTCACTCTGTGAGTTTTTTTTCCCCAGTGCCACCTGGTATACTGATGTCCCATGTGGGCCAAAAGAGATTTTATAAATCCTCCAGCGAGGTTTGCTCTTGATTGTTTTCCTTAAATAATGAATTGTCGTCAGTAAAATTGAACTAGCTCATTCAAGTCACTCACAACAAATCACAGATGTCATAAGCTCATACGGTCAGAGCATTAGGGCCACCCAAACATAACCAAAATATTCAGAGCCAGCAAATGTGCGAAGACTGAACATGATCTCCGTGCTAAAAGAACAAAAAACAACACACACACACACACACACACACACATACACAACACACACTCACAAACGTGGTTTGGATAAGAATCTGCTGCTTCCAGACATGCCTCAGATCCTACTCCTACTGTCGTGTGGAATGTTGTCCTGGGGCCTCAGGGTGCAGAAAAACTTTTGACAAAATATCAGAGTTCAGGGCTTCTTTTGTGTGTCACACACACACATATTACCACAACAAAACGTAAGGCCAGATTTCCTATGATTGCCCATCGAGCGTGCTTGCTTCCTTGTTTCCTTCCTCTGGCTCTGTTTGGATGTTAGGTTTGTACTGCACAGTTTACAGGCTCAGAGCGTCTCTTTATGGGACATTTATCATGGCTACAGAAACAATCCAGGCTGTCAGTGCGTCAGTTTGGGGGTGCTGTGGAAATCTATCAAAACTCTGCCAGCTTGCCACAGAGATAGCACACCACCACATACTGGCCCATTTATTCCAACGGGTGGAATGGGAGAAAGTCAAAAGAAAGAAGAAACGTAAAGAAAAGGCCTAAAGAGCTTCAGACTCATTACCATGGTCCCTCCTGCTTCATTTTATTCAGTATATCTATGTATTTTTCACTTTCCTCTTACCCATTTTCACAGTTGTTTTTCGTAAATGAAATACCAGCTCAAACTTGTTTCTATCAAATAAAACCACCCCCTCCATTTTTTTTTCCTCCCTTCTTTCTGAGGAAACATGAGTATCCCCATTGGCTGCCTTTTCATCCCTGAAAGACGGATTACCTGTCATTTCTCCATGCGGCCAGGTCTTAGCCTGTCTTAGCCTCTGGTGTCATAGTGAGAATGTGTCGTGCACCTCACCACAGTATTTCTAGTGCTGCTAAAAGTGGGAATATTGTGACACAGCTCGTTCACCTGCTGGTGTGCTGACAAATGAGCATATCCGAGTTATGTGGGGGCCCTGCACATCAATCCTCTGTGTGGGAAACGGGGAAAAGAATTGTTTTCACATTTTCATATATGAACTGACTTTGGCTCTTTTTTTTAGTGTATATTACATCAAATTGATCAATGATATTTTTTTAAGTATGTAACTGCATACTGCGCATTTAAGTAAGTAATGCAATTGTTTTTGGATTTGTGAAGTGGCTGTATCAGTAAATGGTGGAAATAGACACCACATCAGATGTTATTTCTATGGATCCACATCACAGTCAGCAAAGGCAAGCAAAAACTTCCTTTTATAGACCTCGAGCAGATCCAGGCTACATGTGGATGGCCTTCTGCCTCGACCAGTTGGGGTGAGAGCAACAGGGACAACTCGATAAGACGAGTGTTCTCAGATTTGTGGACAAAATATCCCCAATTTGTACAGCACTGCGACATTCTCTCACAGTCCTCTCTCCTCACTGTGCGGAAGCTGGGGAAACCCCTTTTAATAGGCCATTAATACTAAACAAAATCTGTAGATGCCCTTATTTACCTCGCTATCTGCACAAGCTTCATAATCAAAAAAGTCACCTGGCATGTAGCACCACTGCAGCATCCTAGTGTGTCTGAAAAACACATTTGGGAAACAGTTGACAAGAATTCATTGTGGCGTTATCACTGTTTTGTTTTTTTTTTTCTCTCATTCTCATTCACGCCCCCACACACAAGAAGGAGTCATCTGACACCGAGTTTTAAAAACAAAAGAGGCATCATGGGAGTTGTGTCAATTAATGAGGTCAGAAACAGCGTGTGCCATGGTAAGCTTCAGTGCACGTGAAATCAATTGAAATGGTACCAGTAGAAACATAATGAATGGCTGTTGTGACTGTTTCCTTCACTCATAAGGCTGACTGCCCCCAATTAGCTGGTGGTCTAATTGTCACTCATTAGCATCGTCCACGGTTGTCATCAAGGATGGAACATGAGATTTCCACTAGAATAGTAATAAAGTCTCTGCCCACCCCAGGAGGAACCTGTTTACAGTGAACCTGCAACACCTAATCAGTTTTACATTATTATTTATAGAGATTTGATACTCCTGGTAGCATGAGTCTTAAGGTCAGTTAATGATTTTGAAATTTCAAGATTTACACATTTTGTTGTGGATCTGTGCTAAATACAACCAAAACTATGGGAGCTCAGAAAGGGGGAAGACAGACACATACTGTCTGCTTTGTCCCTTTTGTGGAACGTTAATTATGTATTTTCTTCGGGTGCACACCCTTGTAAGTAGAATTTCATTCAAACTGCACTGACTCAAAGGAGTAATTAGTCTCTGAACAGGTCCAAAGCTCCAAGAAATAATTGGTTCGTAGGCCTGAATGAATTGATTGCAGCACTTCGTATGTAATGTTTGCTTTGGACACACATGGGAGCATCTTTCCCACTGCTGTCTCGTTATGGATGCACATTTGAATGGAACTGTGCTGTGTATTGACGGCTTTGTGCAGATTGTCTCGTTTTGCCGCCCCTTATTTCAACCAGAAAAACAAGCTGACACGGTGATGATTGGTGTAGTTGTCTGCTGGTTGAGCAGTGTGTAATTTCTCTGTCCTTGACCATAACCTGGTTTTAGTGGCTGATTCATAATACCTCCTTTTATTGAACAAGCTTGACCTTTTGTTGCTTTATTTTGTCTGGACCTGTCATTATTCAGCCCACCTGGTATTAGAAGACAATCACGGCATGACGAGTAATTAGCTTCATTGATTCCATTCTCTGGTCTCTTACAAAGCTTTTTCTGCCAACACAATACCACAGGATTTGTCACTGATGCAGCGATCAGAAGAGGAATGAACGACTACTTAAATGTGTGGCTGCTCTTTGAATGTAGAGTAGATCATTGTGAAATGTTTCCTCTCGTTCCTAAACTGGACGTGTTGATAAAGGGGAACAGGCTCATTTCTATTCATGTCTGTTTCTGTTTAACATTTCATTTGTGACTATAATCATACAGTACTGTCTGCATGCAGCCTAAACATGATGTAACTGCAGGAGTTGTTCTGTGAGTGAACACTGAGGCAAAGCGCTGTGGAATCGTGATGGTAACGCAGAATAGCAGACAATGACGTTCAGCAGACGCCGTGTTCACTGGCATCTAACTCTGATCTAGAGTAGAGCTAATGCTGGCAAGAAATACGTCCCTTGTCTTGATCTTTGTGATTACACAGGAGTTTCATGGAATTGTGTACATCTGTCTCTCAAAGGAAATAATAGAGTAACACATATAAAACAGATCGGCACACGATTTACAACGTGTCAGATGTATCTCAAATTAATTATTGGTCTGATCTGGTAACGTTAATGGGTAACTTTCCTCACAGCTCACTCGCAAACAATGCTGTTTCCTGTCAGACGATAAAGTTTGGACCAAGACTGAACTTAATTACTTGCTGAGAGTCAAACATAGCAGCAATGGAGGACAGCTGATCCAAGACCCTGGATCAGCAAAGTCAGCAGGTATAATCCTCACTGGACTGTCAATGCATTTTTCATGGCTGGGACTGACATAGCTATCTCAAGAGCTGCAGTGATCAGAAATATTCATGCTGAAAAAAGCTTTAGTTTGTCCTTCAGTGATGTATTAAATTGACAGCATTTGAAACATATTGCAGGAACTGCTTTTGTTGGTTCACACTGGACTGTGTGATCTCTGAATGAACTAGTCTCCACTCTCCCTATAATGAGAAGCCGAGGGCAGTAGATATGTGTGTGTGTGTGTGCGTGTGTGTGTGTGTGTGTGTGTGTGTGTGCCCTGCAGTCCCATCCATTTATCCATTTCTTCCTTCCCCATGGGGCCTGTGTTGTACTAAATAACGCTGGATGCTCAAAGGTTAAGCGGGTGAGTCAGAAGCAGTGATGACAGGTTGACCAATGAGTCTCAACCAGGGTGCCATGAAGCACTACGCTGCAGAGACGATTTTCTGTGTGCTTCTATTTCTATTCATATTTCTTTGTGATCCTTTTCCACCACGCTGAATTAACTATAAGGTGTCGATGTTGGTTTTTTATAGCCAGTTACTCTGTCTGTGCAGTGAACCATTTTACTGTTAGAGATCTCAAAGGTCTTTTTGAAAACACAAAACATTTTTGCCAGAAAATTGTTCTTAATTATGAAAACAGGAAACCTGTCTGCATGTACCTCCACAAAGGTGTGTCCCAGTGAAAATACAGACTAAGGTCTTATTTTCAGTATACTAGCTCCACTACTCTCACAATGAAGTCTTTGAATATTTACTATGAAGGCGTTTTAGCCTTGGTTCAACATGCGATGAAATTCAGTCAAAGCTGAGCAGAGTTATTAATTTCCACACTGAATGATGCATGCAGCCCTCATTAGACCTTTGTGAACATACTCTATCGTTCATACTGCTTTCATACCCACTGTTGTTCTTCTTTTAAACTTACTCAAATGATAACCTTTTATTCCCTGAAGAGCTTTAACAACAGAACACCAGACACCTTGAATAGGTGTGCATCCTCTTTTTGCACTGTCTCAAAAAGCTATTCCCCAGAAAGAGTAGATATGGAATTGTAATTCTGCCCGGGACTAATGGTATGCAGTGCTGCTCTGAATTATATATGAAAACAGAAGGTCCTTAGTTCTGCCTTCTTGCCCAAACGTGATTCAGACAGTCTGGCGTGAGCAGGACACGGTCACATAACAGGTGGAAGCACACATACTCAATCTTACTCAATCTGCGAGCCTGGCAGATCGGAGCCTTTCACAATTAGAGGCACATTCACATGCACCATTTCAAGTTACAACTGACAGAGCGATGTACTGAACAAAAAGAACAAAAAGAAATGTGTCAAAGTTTTATAGTTTTTCGTGTGATTTAGTTTTAATAAATCTATACAACCGAATAGAAAACATCCTTATTGTTCACTGTTGTCACACAAAACATAAAAACTAAGGTAAAAAACAGAATAAACAGTTTTGTTAATTAATGATATAAAAATGTAAGAAGAATAATTTAATAAGATGAGAAACAGAAACTACAATAAGATCACATCACATTGGAATATGTAAACCAAGGACTGTGGTGAATAGTATCATAGAATGGTGAATATGAGTACACAATAATAGTTGTTAAGAAGAACAGCATTGAGGCCATTTGTACCCAAACTATAAACAGTGACACACCCAATAACCCAAAACACTCTTGTAAAACTTGCGTTTTAGCAAGTTATTTGCAACTTTGTTTTTCATGCTAAGATATCTTTGAGCAAATGGCATTTCTACAGACAAACATTTATTTACATTTACATTTATAATCAGAGTGAAAGTGAAAGTTAGAAGTTAGAATTGCATATTGTTTTTATCCACATAATCACGTAAAAATAGCACAAATGTTTTTCCGTCTTTGCCAGTGACAGATAATATATGTAGATCCTCAGCCAGGTTCCCACCTTTAGCAGATAACGTCGTCTGGTCTCAGTAGCGGCTCTGTGTTTGGGGGCTCTTCGGAGAGCTGCGAGGAGACGGGGGCCTTCTCTGACAAACCATAATTCCCCATCGTTGCCAGTTGTTTTTTTTCCATGCTCAGCGCGCTGCAGGATGTTCTGGCCGCTGTGTATCAATGATCTGAGGTCAGTGCGAATGTGCCTCTGACAGCATGTTGCGCCATTCTCGGCCCACCAGGCTGCCGACAGCTCAGCTCCTCCTGTGAGTGTGGAAGGAATCTGCTCTCGATTCCCAAACCGGAGAAGAACTGGTTGCCACATAATCAGTGTTTTAAATAGTTGAAGCTGCTTATAGTTAGCAGCAATAATGTGTTTAATAAGGGATGGAAAAGCAACTGGGCTGTAGCTGTAGATGTACCACCACGTCTGAAAGTATTTTAAGTTAGTTGGCCAGTCAAAGACATTTTAATGTCGTCCTGACCTGGGCGGCCGCTCACTGAATGCCCTCTGCCCATCTGCCAGTCTGAGTTAGTCTCCACTCTCATTGCACATTGAGATGAGACTCGTGTCCTTATGGCACTTCAAAGAGAGAAAAAAAAAATACAAACAGAAACATGCAACACCATCAAAATATGTGATTTCTTTGACTGTGTGTGCATGTGAAGATGAACGCCAAGCCAGTTGTCCATTTCATCTCTCCTAAAGTGCAGTGATGCTCACCTACCCGTACTATGCTGCTTGGCTGATTGGCTGAATTAATCCAGCCGACAACTGTTCCAACAGCCACAAGATACATGAAACATTCTGCTGTAACATCAGTGTCAAATTCATGCATATTTATTCAAACATTTCTCTCTTTCTCTGCATCCTCAGCTCACACTCACGGGCTGAGTAATCACCTGCAGGTTGTGACTCAGTAGGGTCATTATTATGTCATACTATGCTTAATGCAGCGCTAAAATTTTAATCGTGGGTTATATTTAGCTGGAACCACATTTCACAAATTTGCATATTTTAAAGCAACAGCTGCGGAATCTCCCGCCTTCCTTGGGGCTCGCCCACAGCATTTGTCTGCTGTGGAGGTAAAAATGAAATCAGAAGTGATATCGCTGCCTCTGATACTAAAAACATGTTTTCATGCATGAAAGTGTGTCAGTTAGTAGATGTTTTTTTTTTTTTACTGGATGTTATCGTCTGTTGAGTACATGGAGTTTCCAGTAAATTAAATGAGGAAATACAGCATCATTGTGAACTTTTAGAGGAAGATAGAAATGCAGGCATGTTGTAGTTGAGAGAGATGAAAGTAGCATTGTCAGCTGGCGACAGGAACACAAGAGATGGGTCACAACATAGAACGAGTCCTGAGCTGCATTGACATTTAACATGATTGTTTTCATGTGATGGATCAACATGATTTAATATGATATGAGATGGAACAAAACTGAACTTTTTTTTCTGCTACTTCTCTCTGCTCTACATGCTCGTCTAACATTCCATTATCTTCTATTTCGTCGCATTTGTTGCTAAATGCTATGCTCTGTTGTTCTATTTTCTGTTCTACACTGTATTCTACACAGTGTCTTGAGTTGCAGCTGCGTCCCTCCTGTACTAATGACATTAATGTTAGTTTGAGGATATACTCTGATGTAACCAAGCTGATTCTCTTGTACATTTCTAACAACACGTGGAGTTATTGGCCCTTTTTTTAGCATACTTGGGGAAAACACATGAATAATACAGCAGCACTCAGTGGCTGTGGTGGGCCGTAATGAGATTTTTTGGAAAGATTGTGCTGACTGAGTCAACACGGGTGAGAAAGAAAGACTAAGGGATGTTGAGGGTGTGTGTGTGTGTGTGTGTGTGTGTGTGCTTCATGTCCTGGTTCTTCATGTTGTCATAGAACATCCATGCAGTTCTTGTGCCACTGAAGTAGGGATTCAGCGCTGAATTCATGGCCACATGGCATTTTTGTCTGGGAGTTTGCAGAAGCTTCAAATCTTTGAAAGTCAGAAATATTCCACTCCATGTTTGAGTTCCAAGTTTGTTCATCAACCAACACACAAAAGCTTTGAGGTTTTTGGCCTACAGTTATTCTTCAGATCACATCTGTTTTGGCAGCTAATGTTTGACATAGTTTAACATCAATGATACACTGCAACATGAATACATGCCATGCAACATGTTCTTCACAAATCTGAAAGCAGCAGACTGGTGCAAATATATATTTGTCATATAAATGATGTTTTTATACAATTACACACTGATTTGTCCCTTACCGACATATTTTTGTGTATTTAACACACCTATGTCACTATTTCTTGTGCTAATAGCACTGGGATTGTGGGGCGTCTCAACATCAGCACACAAATGTTGTGTGGCATACAATCAATACTCCAGATTTTCATTGACTGAGCTGTTCAAGTGGGAAAAACAGTTCCTCAATACAGCAATATTACCCAGATTCTCCTCTTCAGTCCTCTTCGATCTGCTTTGGTTGTCCTTTTCTTCGTCTGTCTGTATTCATTAGTTTCTGACAATGTTGAGAATGGTGAGTGTGAGAAATTCTAATTTTTCAGGAATTGAAAATGTGTGGATTTCGAGAACGCTGGAGAATGCGGAGCGCTCTGCTACCAGGAGCACATGATCTCTTTGGTTAATAAGGTACGAGAGAAGCTCGTTTGTATGCAGGAGGGTTTGTGAACCAGCTGAAGCAGACTTATCTGGTCATGGTACGCAGGTGACGAAAGGCTGTGATTCCAATTCTTTTTATGTGGGAGTGACACAACAAGTCCTCGTTAAAGACTCCTAGGTAGAGCTTTTACTACTCGAACTACTTTAATGTTTGTGTGTGTGTGCGTGTGCGTGATTGTAAGGCATTTGAGTTCCATTGTAAATAAGAATAGATAAAAAATGAATGATTGAAATATCAACAGGTTTGCTGAAGATGTTGTCTAGAGGGCAGGATAACTGTCATGTCTGTTCCTGTTAACGAATGGACCACGTCATATGGTCATTCATCCAATAGTCGTTGACTTCTTTCCTTCTGGTCGTGAACCATACTACATACCATAATACTAGTCTGATGCACAGATTGCCTGCAAGATCGTGTTGATGTGACTATTACCTGGTTAGTGTGGTGGAAGGATCCAGTGTTGGTCCTCAGATACTGGCATCATATGAACAGGACTAGTTGGCATCATCCCATCACACATCCTTGTCACATGGCAGCTTGTGCTATGAGGAGAATCACACCATAAGGGTGCTAATGATGGCAATCACAGTCCTTAACCAGAGGCGACTGCAGCTATTTTTAGACCCAGCACGTTTTATTTAGAAGGAAAGAATGTGTTGTCGTTGGCAGCATCTACCTGCCTGTTCCTCTTTCTCACCTCATTAATCCGTTCATTTGTAGACGTGTCCTCAATCCAATTTCTGTCTCGTTCATTCATCAAGCTGGTTGCTTTGCCTTCTTTTCGTCTCTGTTTCCGTGCAGAGCGTTGCCCCACATACACATTGTCACAAGTGATGAAAAGAATAACTTTGCAGCTCAGGCCATCAATCTGTTTTATCTTCATTTGTTCTCAATGCTTCACGTGCTCACAGTGACAGAAGAGTTTGGAAAATTCTGACACTGTCAATTCAAGAAGGAGCAAAAGCCCTTTGTGCACATTGGTCTACTGCACCTTCATGCACCCAAACATGGTAACTTTAAGTTTAAGTTTGGTCAATTTCAGGATTCATATGACTTAGAAATCTGTTAAAATATTCATTATTCAGTCACAGCAAAGGACAAAACCTCCAAGTATTATATTATTCTGTTATTCTCCACAAAACTATTTGTAAAGGATACACAATGCATGTTTTTGGACTGTACTATGTCTTAACAATACCACAGAGGTTTTTACTGGACCATTTTGTACATATGAGTGTTTGCAGCCACCGATGAGAATTGTGATCAGCAGGTAACACTGTACATCACACGGCTGGGATACAATCACTGATCTACACCTGTGTGTTTATCCGTCTTCATACCCTCACCACAACTGTCTTAGTTAAATAACTTACCAATGTCCAAAAGTGACAAACAAATACACTCAAAGTCAAAGTGACAATGTTTGTCGTCTGCTCATCAGGGTCTAGGTGGTCAATACAGGTTTGCTGGTCACGCTCCCTCAGCCCCCTCAGCCCCCTCAGTCCCCTCTGCCCCCTCAGCTCCTTCAGCTCTGTCCTTGGGCTCAATAAACCCTTGAGGGAAATGCGTGACTCCCTAGCTGCTAAGTGCTCCACTACATTCACCAGTAGCTTGCTCAGTGTTTCTTGTTGGTGCCGAGCAGATGTTCTGTCTTGGGTCTTCGGAGATTTTTCGATGAAAACGTCTGGAAACAACACTGTGCAGTGAGGGAGAACCAAAACAGTGAAGCTGCAGCTTGACAGCTAGTCGATGAGTTTCAACGTACTATGAAGGTCCATGAAGAAGCTGGGAGTTGTATGATTACTATTTAAAAAAAATAAAAATAAAAAGTCAGTTATAGTGTATGTTGAGTTTTTCTATTATGTTTACTTGAAGTCTTGTCCATGCATCTTGAAGCCACAGTTCTGTCTCTGAGGCGGCTGTACAATAAAAAGAAGGTTCTTATTTATGGCTGCTCTGTCTTTGTTCTGTGTATGAAAGGACCAGTTGTGGTCTTTTTCCTCTAATAACCTAGTATTAGAAATGTTCTCCTATGTTTTACAAAACCCTTACCCTTAAAACAACTCTGTTATTATACATTCTTTGTGTTTTTGGACATGTCGGCTTTGGGATATCAGTGACACTTGTAGACATGAGCTTTAGATGACAGATGAAAAAACTCGTGTTTTGGACCAGTGGTCGTGTCTGATGCTCTGATCTTTGCTCTTATCCGTGACACAGCCCCTTCTCTGTCTCTTAATTAGAACAAACACAAGCAAACCTACCCGATGTCATTAGAGCTCGGCTGAGAGGCACAGAGGTCTTCCTCTTCCCTCCTGTGTATTTGCATCTGATCTTCACATCTTAGCAATATTTTTCCAACCTTCTGTTGCCATGTTGACAATAAAATCTAATCCTGTCTGGAGAATCTGATTGGAGGACAGAGGCAGCAAAGCCCCAGTGGTCTGTCAAAGCCCCTTCAAGCAGTCTGAGCTTATGTCACATTGTCGATGCAGTACCATTTTACCTTCATTCAACAGCCAAGTTATCATGGTCACATAATTACAAAAGCAGTTCTCTGTTAGAATGTGTCATATAATTCACACTGTCTGTCACTTCTCGATACATTTTTACAGAAACAGAAATGAGGAAAGGATATTTTGACGCTGAAATTGGTCTGTTAAGATTAGCTGGGCCTCTTCCACTAACTGTCTATCAAATGTTGCATTCATCTCTCACAAATACCAGGAGAGACCACATTTGTCAACATAATACCCAGGTGCAAATGATTGATTTGTATTTTGGTCAACTCAAGTTAATGGCAACATAGAAATATACGAAGGCAACAGGAGATTTCTGAGTGGGAAACCTTTGTCTAGTAGTCAGTAGAGCTTTTTTTCTCATCTACACATTGGATTGATGTATTCATCAATCAGTTATTCCACTAAATCAAACAGGTTTTATATCAGTTAAAGGATCTCCCATTCATCCTGTTGTATTCTGCTAACCTGAGCGGTACAAAGCGTCAGCCAGCAATGATCTGCTGCTGCAAAAAGACGCACAGTTCCCACGGAGGTACCGGTGTTCACAGCAGCTTCCATTTGCTTCTTTGGTGGATGTTGTTGCTAGATGTTTAGGTGCTGAATTATATAGATTTAGAATCTGTGTGCATGTGTGTGTGAGTGTGTGTGTGTGTGTGTGAGTGTGTGTGTATTTGTTCTTTATCAAAAACTGTGATTTTTTTTTTTTTCTGGAAGGGTTACTAAGGACAACCCGGCTCCACTGCCGTATAATAAATGTTTAACCTTTGGATGTATTCATTCATCATCACTCTTTCATGCCTTGCTGGGGGCAGAACGTGAGGATTGGGGATCAATTTGCCAGCTGTTGAGCGTTCAATTAACTGACACTCTGTCTGGACTAAACCCTTTCTCTTTTTAATGACACTTTTGTGTGGAAAATACTTCGAACCAGTCCAGCGACTCCACATCATTTTCTCAGAGACGTGCCGCATGAACAAAGTAAAAATGGCTTAATCTCCTCTCCTTCATGAGCGACTTGAGTTGGAGTAACTGATTAAATATTTGACCAATCCCTTTTTCTACAGAATATATAATACAGAATAATAATATTTACAGTATTCATTGATTTGCAGTCATTTTGGACTTATTTCATTCTTTTCACCCTTTTCCTCCACCACAGCACCAGGCTTTAAACAGAGAAAACACTCTAGAGTCTCTGGGTCTTAAAAATCCTTGTGTGTGCATGTGTTCACCCCAGTTTGGTTGACATTTGGTGTGAGAGGTTCAGGTCTATTCCCCAGCATAATGCCTCCTCCATCCTTCATGAACACAGATCATACATTTCAATATGAAGTGAGAAAACAGCTGATTACAAACGTACCACAACACAGTAAACCAGCGGTTTCACAGCGTCAGGAATACTGTGTTCTGATGGATCTGATACGTTCATGTTCTTGTTTTATATAATTAGAATAGTATTTATTGTCAATATACGAATTGTACAACGAAAATCGGAACACAACAAAGAAGAAAAGACCAGTTTTTTTTTATGAAATTGTGTGAAGGCTCTGTATTGCATTAAGTCATTTCACATTATTTCTCTGTTTATCGAAATGAGCAAAATCCCATCAACCACAGGAGATTCCATTAACTCTCTCCATGCTGTGAATTAAAGGGTGGAAATAATGACCCCCGGTGTTTGTATCTTTGTTTGGGCAAAGGTCTGAACAACCCAAATGTACCCAGAGTATATGCAGTAGTAGTAACTTAGGACCGTATATAATCACAGTTCTGTTTACATCTCATATTGACTTTCTCAAATAAAATTACGCACGTCTGCAAATTGGACCCTCAGAGACTTGGGCTGTGATGTCATTAATCAGTTCATGAGTGTGTACTGCGGTTACGTTCTGTCTGATGTACCTCTATCTGTCAGCGCGTACTGTCTTTGAACACACACAGATGATGCAGTGGCATAGCTCTGGTGTGAAATGAAGTGTATTCATCACCGCTGATGGTGAGAAGTGTGGTGATTTAAATGCATTAAAATACAACGGTGTAGTCATTACCGGCCCTGCTGTGAAACCTTTCTGAGCAGATCTCTCCTGACTGATCTTCTGTGTGGTGCGGAGCGTGACGTTCACACAGTCACACAAGTCATGATTCGTTGCATTATTACAATCCTTAGACATTCCGTTTTGTCAAAGCGACTTAGCGACAATAAGCCCGTCAGTATGTTTTTTTTTTTTTGTTTTGCGGTCGTGAGTGTTTTGTTTACATAGTGAGATGAAGATTCCAGGGATTGGGGGAAATCTCAGTCCCAAGTTTTACCGACAGGACTTCCACATCAGCTCTCATTGAATCATAAAGGCTCCCAGCAGCTGACTGAAGTGTTTTTATAAGACATTGATTGCCATTTGCTCTGTAGAGGTAATAAAAATAGTGCAGGTAGCTGTGCCTTCCCCAGTGATTTGCCCCCAGCGCAGTACAGACAGCTCATTACCTTAGTGTTACTGCTTCCCTCTGCTTATTAAGAACGTCTGACATCTCCTGCCACTTCATCCGGAGGTTCTGCTTCGATGTGGGTGAAGGAAGTTCCCTTCGATGCCTCAATGAAGACATTTTCTTTCAAATAAAGTGATGCTAAACACGACGAAGCCCACTCACTGATGTCTGAGAGACAGTGCCGTCACATAAAGAGGCTCTGTCTTCATTCCCAACCAGCTTGGTCACACAGAGGCAACACAATGTCTCTCTGCCGTGGTTTGTGCATTGGAATCTGCTGTGGTAAAGCCAAGACATGACCACAGGAGGTGACCGGGATGTCATGGGACCGACAAGGGGCCATATTTAGATTGTCTAAAGCACAAAGCCATGGTGGAGCGTCTTAAGGGACTTAATCGTATCATTTAAGGACATGGTGGATTGCTAGTTAGACAGCTGCATGTGCGTCAGTTTGGTCTGACATGTGGTGGGGACAGAGATTTCTCTTGAAATCTGGACATTCTAGAAATGTCATCACTGAATGACAGAGATGAACGTGGATTTAAACATGTCCTAGGTATTTGAACTGATCTGCATTCGGCATTGATCTGTCAGTTTAAACCGCTGCAGGAAAAGCATGGAAAAGCACCATGAAAAATGACTAAATACATAAATAAGTAAGTAAGTGATGGGTAATATTGACAAAAAGGCCCACCCCCCCCCCAAAAAAAAAATTGACTCAGCTGTCAGCTCCCCAAGGTGGTGATTCTGTTTATTACTGTCCATCAGGACGTGTGTCTGACAAACATTATAATGTTCACAATCAGAACCATTCACATTGTCTTCATGTTGTTATTTGTATTTGTTATCTTTGTGTGTGTGTGTGTGTGTGTGTGTGTGTGTGTGTGTATTCACCCGCTGAGGCACATTTTACTTGATCAACAGACAAACACTGCCGTTGACATTAAAGCAGTTTTTTTTTTTTTTGCTCACTAGTGCATTTGCTTTCTGCGTCGTCTAACTATCAACGCGACATTGTTTCAGACCGACGCGCCCAGAGAACAACTCCATCATTTACTAGATAGACGGCGAGGGCGCATGCCGTGAAAATGACACGACGTTGCACGGCACATAGCGCCACGTGCTTTAGACCATCTAAATAGGGCCCAACATGTCGAGGGGCTCTCCCACCTCCCTGTCCTGAGTTTGCAGTCGAAATGGTTCCACTTTCTTTATGCCCCCCCCCCCCCCCCCCCCCCAAAAAAAAATCCTTGTCATCTCTCAGCATCGGAGGAATGGATGAAATATGTTGTGTGTGGTGGAGTTAATGCACAGTGAATGAAGTCTCTAAAAGACAACTGTCACTCAGTATTTGATTTTAAATACATTTACTCAAGACGTCATGTATTAAAGTCTGGAACACCCTTCTAGAATTGGAGCTGTCATCTTTTTCCTTGGGTACCTGATGCGGTCCGCCCTGCAGCTTCAGTTTCCTTCTGTAGGGATAACTAGACGTAAATGGACATTCACTGGTTAATTTGGCTCAGAAGTAATTGCCACATAAAAGCGCCACACACCACGTTTTCAGTGTGTCATATTATCGGCTCACGAGACCAAAACACGCAGCAACAGGAACATGGTGCCACAGCAGACGTGTGCGGGTGAGTAGTCAGCCCTGTTTTCACATAAGAGAGATGACGTTCCCTTTGATTCATGCCTGGGAAATCCTCTTCCAGTCACGGCTCAATGTGCGTCATCGGGAATAATTGTTACTGCTTTTAACCTCCCACATGACGGCAAGTTTCAAACACCAGGAGGAGGCAGAATGTTTAAAAAAAAGGTGCTTCCCTTCTTCGAGGCGGTGCGTAGGCAGGCGAACCCCCCTCTGTCAAAGGTTTAGAAGGTGAATCTGAAAAAAGGTTGATTCAGAGTTTTATATAAGTGACAGCGATTTAAACCCTGGTTCCTAGAACAGTTCATGTCTCATGAAGACGGACCATGTCCACAGAGGTTCCGTCTCACGAGCGAGGATGTAGCTGTCGTTTTTCTTGACGTTGGAACGTGCTGATTCCTCAGCCCTGCCTGAAGGCATCCACACATAATCACGTTTTATAGTTGAAGGTAAAGCAGTTTCATTTGCATAATTAGAGTTGGAACATATTAAGTAAAGAGGCAGGGAGGCAGAGCAGCGTAATGAGGCGGAGGAAGGGAACGGGTGTGTGCAGCTCAGCATGTGACAGCAGCCATGTTTAGACCCCACTACATTGCATTTCTCAGGGGAGGTTTGCTGAT
>NW_027614695.1:0-23243 GCF_965212315.1 Lampetra planeri | reverse complement strand
TAACACAACCTTTAAACGCTAACCGTTTACCTTTAAACGCCAACCGTTTAAACACCACCATCCGTTAAACGCCAAGCCTTTAAACACAACCTTTAAACGCCAACCGTTTAAACACCACCAACCCTTAAACGCTAACCCTTTAAACACAACCATTAAACGCCAACCGTTTAAACACCACCAAACCTTAAACGCCAACCCTTTAAACACAACCTTTAAACGCCAACCGTTAAAACACCGCCAACCCTTAAACGCCAACCATTTAAACACAACGTTAAAACGCCAACCGTTTAAACACCACCAAACCTTAAACGCCAAGCCTTTAAACAACAACCTTTAAACGCCAACCGTTTAAACACCACCAACACTTAAACGCCAACCCTTTTAACACAACCTTTAAACGCTAACCGTTTACCTTTAAACGCCAACCGTTTAAACACCACCATCCGTTAAACGCCAAGCCTTTAAACACAACCTTTAAACGCCAACCGTTTAAACACCACCAACCCTTAAACGCTAACCCTTTAAACACAACCTTTAAACGCCAACCGTTTAAACACCACCAACCCTTAAACGTGAACCCTTTAAACACCACCTTGAAACGCCAACCGTTTAAACACCACCAACCCTTAAACGCCAACCCTTTAAACACAACCTTTAAACGCCAACCGTTTAAACACCACCAACCCTTAAACGCCAAACATTTAAACACGACCTTTAAACGCCAACCGTTTAAACACCACCATCCGTTAAACGCCAAGCCTTTAAACACAACCTTTAAACGCCATCCGTTTAAACACCACCAACCCTTAAACGCCAACCCTTTAAACACAACCTTTAAACGCCATCCGTTTAAACACCACCAACCCTTAAACGCCAACCATTTAAACACAACCTTTAAACGCCAACCGTTTAAACACCACCAACCCTTAAACGCCAAGCCTTTAATCACAATCTTTAAACGCCAACCGTTTAAACACCACCAACCCTTAAACGCCAAGCCTTTAAACACAACGTTAAAACGCCAACCGTTTAAACACCACCAACCCTTAAACGCCAACCCTTTAAACACAACCTTTAAACGCTAACCGTTTACCTTTAAACGCCAACCGTTTAAACACCACCATCCGTTAAACGCCAAGCCTTTAAACACAACCTTTAAACGCCAACCGTTTAAAGACCACCAACCCTTAAACGCTAACCCTTTAAACACAACCATTAAACGCCAACCGTTTAAACACCACCAACCCTTAAACGCCAAGCCTTTAAACACAACCTTTAAACGCCAACCGTTTAAAACACCACCAACACTTAAACGCCAACCCTTTAAACACAACCTTTAAACGCTAACCGTTTACCTTTAAACGCCAACCGTTTAAACACCACCATCCGTTAAACGCCAAGCCTTTAAACACAACCTTTAAACGCCAACCGTTTAAACACCACCAACCCTTAAAAGCCAACCCTTTAAACACAACCTTTAAACGCCATCCGTTTAAACACCACCAACCCTTAAACGCCAACCCTTTAAACACAACCTTTAAACGCCATCCGTTTAAACACCACCAACCCTTAAACGCCAACCCTTTAAACACAACCTTTAAACGCCAACCGTTTAAACACCACCAACCCTTAAACGCCAACCATTTAAACACAACCTTTAAACGCCAACCGTTTAAACACCACCAACCCTTAAACGCCAAGCCTTTAATCACAACCTTTAAACGCCAACCGTTTAAACACCACAAACCCTTAAACGCCAAGCCTTTAAACACAACGTTAAAACGCCAACCGTTTAAACACCACCAACCCTTAAACGCCAAGCCTTTAAACACAACCTTTAAACGCCAACCGTTTAAACACCACCAACCCTTAAACGCCAACCCTTTAAACACAACCTTTAAACGCCAACCGTTTAAACACCACCATCCGTTAAACGCGAAGCCTTTAAACACAACCTTTAAACGCCAACCGTTTAAACACCACCAACGCTTAAACGCTAACCCTTTAAACACAACCATTAAACGCCAACCGTTTAAACACCACCAACCCTTAAACGTCAAGCCTTTAAACACAACGTTAAAACGCCAACCGTTTAAACACCACCAACCCTTAAACGCCAAGCCTTTAAACACAACCTTTAAACGCCAACCGTTTAAACACCACCAACACTTAAACGCCAACCCTTTAAACACAACCTTTAAACGCTAACCGTTTACCTTTAAACGCCAACCGTTTAAACACCACCATCCGTTAAACGCCAAGCCTTTAAACACAACCTTTAAACGCCAACCGTTTAAACACCACCAACCCTTAAACGCCAACCCTTTAAACACAACCTTTAAACGCCATCCGTTTAAACACCACCAACCCTTAAACGCCAACCCTTTAAACACAACCTTTAAACGCCATCCGTTTAAACACCACCAACCCTTAAACGCCAACCCTTTAAACACAACCTTTAAACGCCAACCGTTTAAACACCACCAACCCTTAAACGCCAACCATTTAAACACAACCTTTAAACGCCAACCGTTTAAACACCACCAACCCTTAAACGCCAAGCCTTTAATCACAACCTTTAAATGCCAACCGTTTAAACACCACCAACCCTTAAACGCCAAGCCTTTAAACACAACGTTAAAACGCCAACCGTTTAAACACCACCAACCCTTAAACGCCAAGCCTTTAAACACAACCTTTAAACGCCAACCGTTTAAAACACCACCAACCCTTAAACGCCAACCCTTTAAACACAACCTTTAAACGCCAACCGTTTAAACACCACCATCCGTTAAACGCCAAGCCTTTAAACACAACCTTTAAACGCCAACCGTTTAAACACCACCAACGCTTAAACGCTAACCCTTTAAACACAACCAATAAACGCCAACCGTTTAAACACCACCAACCCTTAAACGCCAAGCCTTTAAACACAACGTTAAAACGCCAACCGTTTAAACACCACCAACCCTTAAACGCCAACCCTTTAAACACAACCTTTAAACGCCAACCGTTTAAACACCACCAACCCTTAAACGCCAACCTTTTAAACACAACCATTAAACGCCAACCGTTTAAAACACCACCAACCCTTAAACGCCAAGCCTTTAAACACAACGTTAAAACGCCAACCGTTTAAACACCACCAACCCTTAAACGCCAACCCTTTAAACACAACCTTTAAACGCTAACCGTTTACCTTTAAACGCCAACCGTTTAAACACCACCATCCGTTAAACGCCAAGCCTTTAAACACAACCTTTAAACGCCAACCGTTTAAAGACCACCAACCCTTAAACGCTAACTCTTTAAACACAACCATTAAACGCCAACCGTTTAAACACCACCAACCCTTAAACGCCAAGCCTTTAAACACAACCTTTAAACGCCAACCGTTTAAACACCAACAACACTTAAACGCCAACCCTTTAAACACAACCTTTAAACGCTAACCGTTTACCTTTAAACGCCAACCGTTTAAACACCACCATCCGTTAAACGCCAAGCCTTTAAACACAACCTTTAAACGCCAACCGTTTAAACACCACCAACCCTTAAACGCTAACCCTTTAAACACAACCATTAAACGCCAACCGTTTAAACACCACCAAACCTTAAAAGCCAACCCTTTAAACACAACCTTTAAACGCCAACCGTTTAAACACCACCAACCCTTAAACGCCAACCATTTAAACACAACCTTTAAACGCCAACCGTTTAAACACCACCATCCGTTTAACGCCAAGCCTTTAAACACAACCTTTAAACGCCCAACCGTTTAAACACCACCAACCCTTAAACGTCAAGCCTTTAAAACACAACCTTTAAACGCCAACCGTTTAAACACCACCAACCCTTAAATGCCAACCCTTTAAACACAACCTTTAAACGCTAACCGTTTACCTTTAAAACGCCAACCGTTTAAACACCCACCATCCGTTAAACGCCAAGCCTTTAAACACAACCTTTAAACGCCAACCGTTTAAAGACCACCAACCCTTAAACGCTAACCCTTTAAACACAACCATTAAACGCCAACCGTTTAAACACCACCAACCCTTAAACGCCAAGCCTTTAAACACAACCCTTTAAACGCCAACCGTTTAAACACCACCAACACTTAAACGCCAACCCTTTAAACACAACCTTTAAACGTTAACCGTTTACCTTTAAACGCCAACCGTTTAAACACCACCATCCGTTAAACGCCAAGCCTTTAAACACAACCTTTAAACGCCAACCGTTTAAACACCACCAACCCTTAAACGCCAACCCTTGGTGTTGTTTAAAGGGTTGGCTTTTAAGGGTTGGTGGTGTTTAAACGGTTGGCGTTTAAAGGTTGTGTTTAAAGGGGTTGGCGTTTAAGGGTTGGTGGTGTTTAAACGGTTGGCGTTTAATGGTTGTGTTTAAAGGGTTAGCATGTAAGGGTTGGTGGTGTTTAAACGGTTGGCGTTTAAAGGTTGTGTTTAAAGGCTTGGCGTTTAAGGGATGGTGGTGCTTAAACGGTTGGCGTTTTAATGTTGTGTTTAAAGGCTTGGCGTTTAATGGTTGGTGGTGTTTAAACGGTTGGCGTTTAAAGGTTGTGTTTAAATGGTTGGCGTTTAAGGGTTGGTGGTGTTTAAACGGTTGGCGTTTAAAGGTTGTGTTTAAAGGGTTGGCTTTTAAGGTTTGGTGGTGTTTAAACGGTTTGGCGTTTAATGGTTGTGTTTAAAGGGTTAGCGTTTAAGGGTTGGTGGTGTTTAAACGGTTGGCGTTTATAGGTTGTGTTTAAAGGCTTGGCGTTTAACGGATGGTGGTGTTTAAACGGTTGGCGTTTAAAGGTAAACGGTTAGCGTTTAAAGGTTGTGTTTAAAGGGTTGGCGTTTAAGTGTTGGTGGTGTTTAAACGGTTGGCGTTTAAAGGTTGTGTTTAAAGGCTTGGCGTTTAAGGGTTGGTGGTGTTTAAACGGTTGGCGTTTAATGGTTGTGTTTAAAGGGTTAGCGTTTAAGCGTTGGTGGTGTTTTAAACGGTTGGCGTTTAAAGGTTGTGTTTAAAGGCTTGGCGTTTAAGGGTTGGTGGTGTTTAAACGGTTGGCGTTTTAACGTTGTGTTTAAAGGCTTGGCGTTTAAGGGTTGGTGGTGTTTAAACGGTTGGCGTTTAAAGGTTGTGATTAAAGGCTTGGCGTTTAAGGGTTGGTGGTGTTTTAAACGGTTGGCGTTTTAAAGGTTGTGTTTAAAGGCTTTGCCCAAAAATCACGTTTTTGCACAAAAATCACGTTTTTGCCCACAAATCACGTTTTTGCCCAAAAATCACGTTTTTGCCCAAAAATCACGTTTTTGCCCAAATCACGTTTTTGCCCAAATCACGTTTTTGCCCAAAAATCACGTTTTTGGCCCCAAATCACGTTTTTGCCCAAAAATCACGTTTTTGCCCCAAAATCACGTTTTTGCCCAAAAATCACGTTTTTGCCCAAAAATCACGTTTTGCCCAAAAATCACGTTTTTGCCCAAAAATCACGTTTTTGGCCCCAAATCACGTTATTGCCCAAAAATCACGTTGTTGCCAAAAATTCACGTTTTTGTCCAAAAATCACGTTTTTGCCCAAAAATCACGTTTTTGCCCAAAAATCACGTTTTTGGCCCCAAATCACGTTTTTGCCCAAAAATCACGTTTTTGCCCAAAAATCACGTTTTTGCCCAAAAATCACGTTTTTGCCCAAAAATCACGTTTTTGCCCAAAAATCACGTTTTTGCCCAAAAATCACGTTTTTGCCCAAAAATCACGTTTTTGCCCAAAAATCACGTTTTTGCCCAAAAATCACGTTTTTACCCAAAAATCACGTTTTTGCCCAAAAATCACGTTTTTGGCCCCAAATCACGTTTTTGCCCAAAAATCACGTTTTTGGCCCCAAATCACGTTTTTGCCCAAAAATCACGTTTTTGCCCAAAAATCACGTTTTTGCCCAAAAATCACGTTTTTGCCCAAAAATCACGTTTTTGCCCAAAAATCACGTTTTTGCCCAAAAATCACGTTTTTGCCCAAAAATCACGTTTTTGCCCAAAAATCACGTTTTGGCCCCAAATCACGTTTTTTGCCCAAAAATCACGTTTTTGCCCAAAAATCACGTTTTTGCCCAAAAATCACGTTTTTGCCCAAAAATCACGTTTTTGCCCAAAATCACGTTTTTGGCCCCAAATCACGTTTTTGCCCAAAAATCACGTTTTTGCCCAAAAATCACGTTTTTGCCCAAAAATCACGTTTTTTGCCCAAAAATCACGTTTTTGGCCCCAAATCACGTTTTTGCCCAAAAATCACGTTTTTGCCCAAAAATCACGTTTTTGGCCCCAAATCACGTTTTTGCCCAAATATCAAGTTTTTGGCCCCAAATCACGTTTTTGCCCAAAAATCACGTTTTTGGCCCCAAATCACGTTTTTGCCCAAAAATCACGTTTTTGCCCAAAAATCACGTTTTTGACCAAAATCACGTTTTTTGCCCAAAAATCACGTTTTTGCCCAAAAATCACGTTTTTGCCCAAAAATCACGTTTTTGCCCAAAAATCACGTTTTTGCCCAAAAATCACGTTTTTTGCCCAAAAATCACGTTTTTTGCCCAAAAATCACGTTTTGGCCCCAAATCACGTTTTTGCCCAAAAATCACGTTTTTGGCCCCAAATCACGTTTTTGCCCAAAAATCACGTTTTGCCCAAAAATCACGTTTTTGCCCAAAAATCACGTTTTTGCCCAAAAATCACGTTTTTGCCCAAAAATCACGTTTTTGCCCAAAAATCACGTTTTTGCCCAAAAATCACGTTTTTGCCCCAAAAATCACGTTTTTGCCCAAAAAATCACGTTTTGGCCCCAAATCACGTTTTTGCCCAAAAATCACGTTTTTGCCCAAAAATCACGTTTTTGCCCAAAAATCACGTTTTTGCCCAAAAATCACGTTTTTGCCCAAAAATCACGTTTTTGCCCAAAAAATCACGTTTTTGCCCAAAAATCACGTTTTTGCCCAAAAATCACGTTTTTGCCCAAAAATCACGTTTTTGCCCAAAAATCACGTTTTTTGCCCAAAAATCACGTTTTTGGCCCCAAATCACGTTTTTGCCAAAAAATCACGTTTTTGCCCAAAAATCACGTTTTTGCCCAAAAATCACGTTTTTTGCCCAAAAATCACGTTTTTGGCCCCAAATCACGTTTTTGCCCAAAAATCACGTTTTTGCCCAAAAATCACGTTTTTGGCCCCAAATCACGTTTTTGCCCAAAAATCACGTTTTTGGCCCCAAATCACGTTTTTGCCCCAAAAATCACGTTTTTGCCCAAAAATCACGTTTTTGCCCAAAAATCACGTTTTTGCCCAAAAATCACGTTTTTGCCCAAAAATCACGTTTTTTGCCCAAAAATCACGTTTTTGCCCAAAAATCACGTTTTAGCCCAAAAATCACGTTTTTGCCCAAAAATCACGTTTTTGCCCAAAAATCACGTTTTGGCCCCCAAATCACGTTTTTGCCCAAAAATCACGTTTTTGCCCAAAAATCACGTTTTTGCCCAAAAATCACGTTTTTACCCAAAAATCACGTTTTTGCCCAAAAATCACGTTTTTGGCCCCAAATCACGTTTTTGCCCAAAAATCACGTTTTTGGCCCCAAATCACGTTTTTGCCCAAAAATCACGTTTTTGCCCAAAAATCACGTTTTTGCCCAAAAATCACGTTTTTGCCCCAAAAATCACGTTTCTGCCCAAAAATCACGTTTTTGCCCAAAAATCACGTTTTTGCCCAAAAATCACGTTTTTGCCCAAAAATCACGTTTTTGCCCAAAAAATCACGTTTTGGCCCCAAAATCACGTTTTTGCCCAAAAATCACGTTTTTGCCCAAAAATCACGTTTTGCCCAAAAATCACGTTTTTGCCCAAAAATCACGTTTTTGGCCCCAAATCACGTTTTTGCCCAAAAATCACGTTTTTGTTGCCCCCAAAATCACGTTTTTGCCCAAAAATCACGT
This sequence comes from Lampetra planeri, assembly GCF_965212315.1. NCBI lineage: Eukaryota > Metazoa > Chordata > Hyperoartia > Petromyzontiformes > Petromyzontidae > Lampetra > Lampetra planeri. The sequence continues at coordinate 15,264 of NW_027614695.1, read as the reverse complement.
TTTTGCCCAAAAATCACGTTTTGCCCAAAAATCACGTTTTTGCCCAAAAATCACGTTTTTGGCCCCAAATCACGTTATTGCCCAAAAATCACGTTGTTGCCAAAAATTCACGTTTTTGTCCAAAAATCACGTTTTTGCCCAAAAATCACGTTTTTGCCCAAAAATCACGTTTTTGGCCCCAAATCACGTTTTTGCCCAAAAATCACGTTTTTGCCCAAAAATCACGTTTTTGCCCAAAAATCACGTTTTTGCCCAAAATCACGTTTTTGCCCAAAAATCACGTTTTTGCCCAAAAATCACGTTTTTGCCCAAAAATCACGTTTTTTGCCCAAAAATCACGTTTTTTGCCCAAAAATCACGTTTTTACCCAAAAATCACGTTTTTGCCCAAAAATCACGTTTTTGGCCCCAAATCACGTTTTTGCCCAAAAATCACGTTTTTGGCCCCAAATCACGTTTTTGCCCCAAAAATCACGTTTTTGCCCAAAAATCACGTTTTTGCCCAAAAATCACGTTTTTGCCCAAAAATCACGTTTTTGCCCAAAAATCACGTTTTTGCCCAAAAATCACGTTTTTGCCCAAAAATCACGTTTTTGCCCAAAAATCACGTTTTGGCCCCAAATCACGTTTTTGCCCAAAAATCACGTTTTTGCCCAAAAATCACGTTTTTGCCCAAAAATCACGTTTTTGCCCAAAAATCACGTTTTTGCCCAAAAATCACGTTTTTGGCCCCAAATCACGTTTTTGCCCAAAAATCACGTTTTTGCCCAAAAATCACGTTTTTGCCCAAAAATCACGTTTTTGCCCAAAAATCACGTTTTTGGCCCCAAATCACGTTTTTGCCCAAAAATCACGTTTTTGCCCAAAAATCACGTTTTTGGCCCCAAATCACGTTTTTGCCCAAATATCAAGTTTTTGGCCCCCAAATCACGTTTTTGCCCAAAAATCACGTTTTTGGCCCCAAATCACGTTTTTGCCCAAAAATCACGTTTTTGCCCAAAAATCACGTTTTTGACCAAAATCACGTTTTTGCCCAAAAATCACGTTTTTGCCCAAAAATCACGTTTTTGCCCAAAAATCACGTTTTTGCCCAAAAATCACGTTTTTGCCCAAAAATCACGTTTTTGCCCAAAAATCACGTTTTTTGCCCAAAAATTCACGTTTTTGCCCCAAAAATCACGTTTTGGCCCCAAAATCACGTTTTTGCCCAAAAATCACGTTTTTGCCCAAAAATCACGTTTTGGCCCAAAAATCACGTTTTTGCCCAAAAATCACGTTTTTGGCCCCAAATCACGTTTTTGCCCAAAAATCACGTTTTTGCCCCAAAATCACGTTTTTGCCCCAAAAATCACGTTTTTGCCCAAAAATCACGTTTTGCCCAAAAATCACGTTTTTGCCCAAAAATCACGTTTTTGGCCCCAAATCACGTTATTGCCCAAAAATCACGTTGTTGCCAAAAATTCACGTTTTTGTCCAAAAATCACGTTTTTGCCCAAAAATCACGTTTTTGCCCAAAAATCACGTTTTTGGCCCCAAAATCACGTTTATGCCCAAAAATCACGTTTTTGCCCAAAAATCACGTTTTTGCCCAAAAATCACGTTTTTGCCCAAAATCACGTTTTTGCCCAAAAATCACGTTTTTGCCCAAAAATCACGTTTTTGCCCAAAAATCACGTTTTTGCCCAAAAATCACGTTTTTGCCCAAAAATCACGTTTTTACCCAAAAATCACGTTTTTGCCCAAAAATCACGTTTTTGGCCCCAAATCACGTTTTTGCCCAAAAATCACGTTTTTGGCCCCAAATCACGTTTTTGCCCAAAAATCACGTTTTTGCCCCAAAAATCACGTTTTTGCCCCAAAAATCACGTTTTTGCCCAAAAATCACGTTTTTGCCCAAAAATCACGTTTTTGCCCAAAAATCACGTTTTTGCCCAAAAATCACGTTTTTGCCCAAAAATCACGTTTTGGCCCCAAATCACGTTTTTGCCCAAAAATCACGTTTTTGCCCAAAAATCACGTTTTTGCCCAAAAATCACGTTTTTGCCCAAAAATCACGTTTTTGCCCAAAAATCACGTTTTTGGCCCCAAATCACGTTTTTGCCCAAAAATCACGTTTTTGCCCAAAAATCACGTTTTTGCCCAAAAATCACGTTTTTGCCCAAAAATCACGTTTTTGGCCCCAAATCACGTTTTTGCCCAAAAATCACGTTTTTTGCCCAAAAATCACGTTTTTGGCCCAAATCACGTTTTTGCCCAAATATCAAGTTTTTGGCCCAAATCACGTTTTTGCCCAAAAATCACGTTTTTGGCCCCAAATCACGTTTTTGCCCAAAAATCACGTTTTTGCCCAAAAATCACGTTTTTGGACCAAAATCACGTTTTTGCCCAAAAATCACGTTTTTGCCCAAAATCACGTTTTTGCCCAAAAAATCACGTTTTTGCCCAAAAATCACGTTTTTAGCCCAAAAATCACGTTTTTGCCCAAAAATCACGTTTTTGCCCAAAAATCACGTTTTGGCCCCAAATCACGTTTTTGCCCAAAAATCACGTTTTTGGCCCCAAATCACGTTTTTGCCCAAAAATCACGTTTTGCCCAAAAATCACGTTTTTGCCCAAAAATCACGTTTTTGCCCAAAAATCACGTTTTTGCCCAAAAATCACGTTTTTGCCCAAAAATCACGTTTTTTGCCCAAAAATCACGTTTTTGCCCAAAAATCACGTTTTTGCCCAAAAAATCACGTTTTTGCCCAAAAATCACGTTTTTGCCCAAAAATCACGTTTTGCCCAAAAATCACGTTTTTGGCCCCAAATCACGTTTTTGCCCAAAAATCACGTTTTTGCCCAAAAATCACGTTTTTGCCCAAAAATCACGTTTTTGCCCAAAAATCACGTTTTTGCCAAAAAATCACGTTTTTGCCAAAAATCACGTTTTTGCCCCAAAAATCACGTTTTTGGCCCCAAATCAAGTTTTTGCCCAAAAATCACGTTTTTGCCCAAAAATCACGTTTTTGGCCCCAAATCAAGTTTTTGCCCAAAAATCACGTTTTTGCCCAAAAATCACGTTTTTGCCCAAAAATCACGTTTTTGCCCAAAAATCACGTTTTTGCCCAAAAATCACGTTTTTTGGCCCAAAAATCACGTTTTTGCCAAAAATCACGTTTTTGCCCAAAAATCACGTTTTTGGCCACAAATCACGTTTTTGCCCAAAAATCACGTTTTTGCCCAAAAATCACGTTTTGGCCCCAAATCAAGTTTTTGCCCAAAAATCACGTTTTTGCCCAAAAATCACGTTTTTGCCCAAAAATCACGTTTTTGCCCAAAAATCACGTTTTTGCCCAAAAATCACGGTTTTTGCCCAAAAATCACGTTTTGCCCCAAAAATCACGTTTTTGGCCCCAAATCACGTTTTTGCCCAAAAATCACGTTTTTGCCCAAAAATCACGTTTTTGGCCCCAAATCAGTTTTTGCCCAAAAATCACGTTTTTGGCCCCAAATCACGTTTTTGCCCCAAAAAATCACGTTTTTGCCCAAAATCACGTTTTTGCCCAAAAATCACGTTTTTGGCCCCAAATCACGTTTTTGCCCAAAAATCACGTTTTTGCCCAAAAATCACGTTTTTGCCCAAAAATCACGTTTTTGGCCCCAAAATCACGTTTTTGGCCCCAAATCACGTTTTTTGCCCAAAAATCACGTTTTTTGCCCAAAAATCACGTTTTTGCCCAAAAATCACGTTTTTGCCCAAAATCACGTTTGCCCAAAAATCACGTTTTTGGCCCCCAAATCACGTTTTTGCCCAAAAATCACGTTTTTGCCCAAAAATCACGTTTTTGCCCAAAAATCACGTTTTTGCCCAAAAATCACGTTTTTGCCCAAAAATCACGGTTTTTGCCAAAATCACGTTTTTGCCCCAAAATTCACGTTTTTGGCCCCAAATCACGTTTTTGCCCAAAAATCACGTTTTTGCCCAAAAATCACGTATTTGGCCCCAAATCAAGTTTTTGCCCAAAAATCACGTTTTTGCCCAAAAATCACGTTTTTGCCCAAAAATCACGTTTTTGCCCAAAAATCACGTTTTTGCCCAAAAATCACGTTTTTGCCCAAAAATCACGTTTTTGGCCCCAAATCACGTTTTTGCCCAAAAATCACGTTTTTGCCCAAAAATCACGTTTTTGGCCCCAAATCACGTTTTTGCCCAAAAATCACGTTTTTTGCCCAAAAATCACGTTTTTGCCCAAAAATCACGTTTTTTGCCCAAAAATCACGTTTTTGCCCAAAAATCACGTTTTTGCCCAAAAAAATCACGTTTTTTGCCCAAAAATCACGTTTTGGCCCCAAATCACGTTTTGCCCAAAAATCACGTTTTTGCCCAAAAATCACGTTTTTGGCCCCAAATCAAGTTTTTGCCCAAAAATCACGTTTTTGCCCAAAAATCACGTTTTTTGCCCAAAAATCACGTTTTTGCCCAAAAATCACGTTTTTGCCCAAAAATCACGTTTTTGCCCAAAAATCACGTTTTTGCCAAAAATCACGTTTTTGCCCAAAAATCACGTTTTTGGCCACAAATCACGTTTTTGCCCAAAAATCACGTTTTTGCCCAAAAATCACGTTTTTGGCCCCAAATCAAGTTTTTGCCCAAAAATCACGTTTTTGCCCAAAAATCACGTTTTTGCCCAAAAATCACGTTTTTGCCCAAAAATCACGTTTTTTGCCCAAAAATCACGTTTTGCCCAAAAATCACGTTTTTGGCCCCAAATCAAGTTTTTGCCCAAAAATCACGTTTTTGGCCCCAAATCACGTTTTTGCCCAAAAATCACGTTTTTGCCCAAAATCACGTTTTTGCCCAAAATCACGTTTTTGGCCCCAAATCACGTTTTTGCCCAAAAATCACGTTTTTGCCCAAAAATCACGTTTTTGCCCAAAAATCACGTTTTTGGCCCAAATCACGTTTTTGGCCCCAAATCACGTTTTTGCCCAAAAATCACGTTTTTGCCCAAAAATCACGTTTTTGCCCAAAAATCACGTTTTTGCCCAAAAATCACGTTTTGCCCAAAAATCACGTTTTTGGCCCCAAATCACGTTTTTGCCAAAAATCACGTTTTTGCCCAAAAATCACGTTTTTGCCCAAAAATCACGTTTTTGGCCCAAAAATCACGTTTTTGCCCAAAAAATCACGTTTTTGCCAAAAATCACGTTTTTGCCCAAAATCACGTTTTGGCCCCAAATCACGTTTTTGCCCAAAAATCACGTTTTTGCCCAAAAATCACGTATTTGCCCCAAATCAAGTTTTTGCCCAAAAATCACGTTTTTGCCCAAAAATCACGTTTTTGCCCAAAAATCACGTTTTTGCCCATAAATCACGTTTTTGCCCAAAAATCACGTTTTTGCCCAAAAATCACGGTTTTTGCCCCAAATCACGTTTTTGCCCAAAAATCACGTTTTTTGCCCAAAAATCACGTTTTTGGCCCCAAATCACGTTTTTGCCCAAAAATCACGTTTTTGGCCAAAAATCACGTTTTTGCCCAAAAATCACGTTTTTGCCCTAAAATCACGTTTTTGCCCCAAAAATCACGTTTTTGCCCAAAAAATCACGTTTTTGCCCAAAAATCACGTTTTTGCCCCAAATCACGTTTTTTGCCCAAAAATCACGTTTTTGCCCAAAAATCACGTTTTTGCACAAAAATCACGTTTTTGCCCAAAAAATCACGTTTTTGCCCAAAAATCACGTTTTTAGCCCAAAAATCACGTTTTTGCCCAAAAATCACGTTTTTGCCCCAAAAATCACGTTTTTGCCCAAAAATCACGTTTTTGGCCCAAAAAATCACGTTTTTGCCCAAAAAATCACGTTTTTGGCCCCAAATCACGTTTTTGCCCAAAAATCACGTTTTTGCCCAAAAATCACGTTTTTGGCCCAAAATCACGTTTTTGCCCAAAAATCACGTTTTTGCCCAAAAAATCACGTTTTTGCCCAAAAATCACGTTTTTGGCCCCAAATCACGTTGTTGCCCAAAAATCACGTTTTTGCCCAAAAATCACGTTTTTGCCCAAAAATCACGTTTTTGCCCAAAAATCACGTTTTTGGCCCCAAAATCACGTTTTTGCCCAAAAATCACGTTTTTGCCCAAAAATCACGTTTTTGCCCAAAATCACGTTTTTGCCCAAAAATCACGTTTTTGCCCAAAAATCACGTTTTTGCCCAAAAATCACGTTTTTGCCAAAAATCACGTTTTTGCCCAAAAATCACGTTTTTGCCCCAAAAATCACGTTTTTGGCCCCAAATCACGTTTTTGCCCAAAAATCACGTTTTTGGCCCAAAAATCACGTTTTTGGCCCCAAATCACGTTTTTGCCCAAAAATCACGTTTTTGCCCAAAAATCACGTTTTTGGCCCAAAAATCACGTTTTTGCCCAAAAATCACGTTTTTGCCCAAAAATCACGTTTTTGCCCAAAAATCACGTTTTTGGCCCAAAATCACGTTGTTGCCCAAAAATCACGTTTTTGCCCAAAAATCACGTTTTTGCCCAAAAATCACGTTTTTGCCCAAAAATCACGTTTTTGCCCAAAAATCACGTTTTTGGCCCCAAATCACGTTTTTGCCCAAAAATCACGTTTTTGCCCAAAATCACGTTTTTGCCCAAAAATCACGTTTTTGCCCAAAAATCACGTTTTTGGCCCAAAAATCACGTTTTTGCCAAAAATCACGTTTTTGCCCAAAAATCACGTTTTTGCCCAAAAATCACGTTTTTTGGCCCCAAATCACGTTTTTGCCCAAAAATCACGTTTTTGCCCAAAAATCACGTTTTTGGCCCCAAATCAAGTTTTTGCCCAAAAATCACGTTTTTGCCCAAAAATCACGTTTTTTGCCCAAAAATCACGTTTTTGCCCAAAAATCACGTTTTTGCCCAAAAATCACGTTTTTGGCCCCAAATCACGTTTTTGCCCAAAAATCACGTTTTTGCCCAAAAATCACGTTTTTGGCCCCAAATCACGTTTTTTGCCCAAAAATCACGTTTTTGGCCCCAAATCACGTTTTTGCCCAAAAATCACGTTTTTGCCCCAAAAATCACGTTTTTGCCCAAAAATCACGTTTTTGCCAAAAATCACGTTTTTGCCCAAAAATCACGTTTTTGCCCAAAAATCACGTTTTTGCCCAAAAATCACGTTTTTGCCCAAAAATCACGTTTTTGCCCAAAAATCACGTTTTTGGCCCCAAATCACGTTTTTGCCCAAAAATCACGTTTTTGCCCAAAAATCACGTTTTTGCCCAAAAATCACGTTTTTGCCCAAAAAATCACGTTTTTGCCCAAAAATCACGTTTTTGCCCAAAAATCACGTTTTTGGCCCCAAATCACGTTTTTGCCCAAAAATCACGTTTTTGCCCAAAATCACGTTTTTGCCCAAAAATCACGTTTTTGCCCAAAAATCACGTTTTTGCCCAAAAATCACGTTTTTGCCAAAAATCACGTTTTTGCCCAAAAATCACGTTTTTGGCCCCAAATCACGTTTTTGCCCCAAAATCACGTTTTTGCCCAAAAATCTACGTTTTTGGCCCCAAATCAAGTTTTTGCCCAAAAATCACGTTTTTGCCCAAAAATCACGTTTTTGCCCCAAAATCACGTTTTTGCCCAAAAATCACGTTTTTGCCCAAAAATCACGTTTTTGCCCAAAAAATCACGTTTTTGGCCCCAAATCACGTTTTTGCCCAAAATCACGTTTTTGCCCAAAAATCACGTTTTTGGCCCAAAATCACGTTTTTGCCCAAAATCACGTTTTTGCCCAAAAATCACGTTTTTGGCCCCAAATCACGTTTTTGCCCAAAAATCACGTTTTTGCCCAAAAATCACGTTTTTGCCCAAAAATCACGTTTTTGCCCAAAAATCACGTTTTTGGCCCCAAATCACGTTTTTGGCCCAAAATCACGTTTTTGCCCAAAAATCACGTTTTTGCCCAAAAATCACGTTTTTGGCCCCAAATCACGTTTTTGCCCAAAAATCACGTTTTTGCCCAAAAATCACGTTTTTGGCCCAAAAATCACGTTTTTGCCCAAAAAATCACGTTTTTGCCCAAAAATCACGTTTTTGGCCCCAAATCAAGTTTTTGCCCAAAAATCACGTTTTTGGCCCCAAAATCACGTTTTTGCCAAAAATCACGTTTTTGCCCAAAAATCACGTTTTTGCCCAAAAATCACGTTTTTGGCCCAAAAATCACGTTTTTGCCCAAAAATCACGTTTTTGCCCAAAAATCACGTTTTTGCCCAAAAATCACGTTTTTGGCCCCAAATCACGTTTTGGCCCCAAATCACGTTGTTGCCCAAAAATCACGTTTTTGCCCAAAATCACGTTTTTGCCCAAAAATCACGTTTTTGCCCAAAAATCACGTTTTGCCCAAAAATCACGTTTTTGCCCCAAATCACGTTTTTGCCCCAAAAATCACGTTTTTGCCCAAAAATCACGTTTTTGCCCAAAAATCACGTTTTTGCCCCAAAAATCACGTTTTTGCCCAAAAATCACGTTTTTTGCCCAAAATTCACGTTTTTGCCCAAAAATCACGTTTTTGGCCCCAAATCACGTTTTTGCCCAAAAATCACGTTTTTGCCCAAAAATCACGTTTTTGGCCCCAAATCACGTTTTTGCCCAAAATCACGTTTTTGCCCAAAAATCACGTTTTTGCCCAAAATCACGTTTTTGCCCAAAAATCACGTTTTTGCCCCAAAAATCACGTTTTTGCCCAAAAATCACGTTTTTGGCCCCAAATCACGTTTTTTGCCCAAAAATCACGTTTTTGCCCAAAAATCACGTTTTTGGCCCCAAATCACGTTTTTGCCCAAAAATCACGTTTTTGGCCCCAAAATCACGTTTTTGCCCAAAATCACGTTTTTGCCCAAAAAATCACGTTTTTGCCCAAAAATCACGTTTTTGCCCAAAAATCACGTTTTTGCCCAAAAATCACGTTTTGGCCCAAAATCACGTTTTTGCCCAAAAATCACGTTTTTGCCCAAAAATCACGTTTTTGCCCAAAAATCACGTTTTTGCCCAAAAATCACGTTTTTGCCCAAAATCACGTTTTTGCCCAAAAATCACGTTTTTGCCCAAAAATCACGTTTTTGCCCAAAAATCACGTTTTTGCCCAAAATCCGTTTTGCCAAAAATCACGTTTTTGCCCAAAAATCACGTTTTTGCCCCAAAATCACGTTTTTGCCCAAAAATCACGTTTTTGCCCAAAAATCACGTTTTTGCCCAAAATCACGTTTTTGCCCAAAAATCACGTTTTTGCCCAAAAATCACGTTTTTGCCCAAAAATCACGTTTTTGCCCAAAAAATCACGTTTTTGCCCAAAAATCACGTTTTTGCCCAAAAATCACGTTTTTGCCCAAAAATCACGTTTTTGGCCCAAAATCACGTTTTGCCCAAAAATCACGTTTTTGCCCAAAAATCACGTTTTTGCCCAAAAATCACGTTTTTGCCCAAAATCACGTTTTTGCCCAAAAATCACGTTTTTGCCCAAAAATCACGTTTTTGGCCCAAAATCACGTTTTTGCCCAAAAATCACGTTTTTGCCCAAAAATCACGTTTTTGCCCAAAAAATCACGTTTTTGCCCAAAAATCACGTTTTTGCCCCAAAAATCACGTTTTTGCCCAAAAATCACGTTTTTTGGCCCCAAAATCACGTTTTTGCCCAAAAATCACGTTTTTGCCCAAAAATCACGTTTTTGCCCAAAAATCACGTTTTTGCCCAAAAATCACGTTTTTGCCCAAAAATCACGTTTTTGCCCAAAAATCACGTTTTTGGCCCCAAAATCACGTTTTTGCCCAAAAATCACGTTTTTGCCCAAAAATCACGTTTTTGCCCAAAAATCACGTTTTTGCCCAAAAATCACGTTTTTGCCCAAAAATCACGTTTTTGGCCCAAAATCACGTTTTTGGCCCAAAAATCACGTTTTTGCCCAAAAATCACGTTTTTGCCCAAAAATCACGTTTTTGCCCAAAAATCACGTTTTTGCCCCAAAAATCACGTTTTTGCCCAAAAATCACGTTTTTGCCCAAAAATCACGTTTTTGCCCCAAAAATCACGTTTTGTGCCAAAAATCACGTTTTTGCCCAAAAATCACGTTTTTGCCCAAAATCACGTTTTTGCCCAAAAATCACGTTTTTGCCCAAAAATCACGTTTTTGCCCAAAAATCACGTTTTTGGCCCAAAAATCACGTTTTTGCCCAAAAATCACGTTTTTGCCCAAAAATCACGTTTTTGCCCAAAAATCACGTTTTTGCCCAAAAATCACGTTTTTGCCCAAAAATCACGTTTTTGCCCAAAAATCACGTTTTTGCCCAAAATCACGTTTTTGCCCAAAAATCACGTTTTTGGCCCCAAAATCACGTTTTTTGCCCAAAAATCACGTTTTTGCCCCAAAAATCACGTTTTTGCCCAAAATCACGTTTTTTGCCCAAAAATCACGTTTTGGCCCAAAATCACGTTTTTGCCCAAAAATCACGTTTTTGGCCCAAAAATCACGTTTTTGCCCAAAAATCACGTTTTTGCCCAAAAATCACGTTTTTGCCCCAAAAATCACGTTTTTGCCCAAAAATCACGTTTTTGCCCAAAAATCACGTTTTTGCCCAAAAATCACGTTTTTGCCCCAAAAATCACGTTTTTGGCCCAAAAATCACGTTTTTGCCCAAAAATCACGTTTTTGCCCAAAAATCACGTTTTTGCCAAAAATCACGTTTTTGCCCAAAAATCACGTTTTGCCCAAAATCACGTTTTTGCCCAAAAATCACGTTTTTGCCCAAAAATCACGTTTTTGCCCAAAATCACGTTTTTGCCCAAAAATCACGTTTTTGCCCAAAAAATCACGTTTTTGCCCAAAAATCACGTTTTTGCCCAAAAATCACGTTTTTGCCCAAAAATCACGTTTTTGGCCCCAAATCACGTTTTTGCCCAAAAATCACGTTTTTGCCCAAAAATCACGTTTTGGCCCAAATCACGTTTTTGCCCAAAAATCACGTTTTTGCCCAAAAATCACGTTTTTGCCCAAAAATCACGTTTTTGGCCCAAAAATCACGTTTTTGCCCCAAAATCACGTTTTTGCCCAAAAATCACGTTTTTGGCCCCAAAATCACGTTTTTGCCCAAAAATCACGTTTTTGCCCAAAAATCACGTTTTTGCCCAAAAATCACGTTTTTGGCCCAAAAATCACGTTTTTGCCCAAAAATCACGTTTTTGCCCAAAAATCACGTTTTTGCCCAAAATCACGTTTTTGCCCAAAAATCACGTTTTTGCCCAAAAATCACGTTTTTGCCCAAAATCACGTTTTTTGCCCAAAAATCACGTTTTTGGCCCCAAAATCACGTTTTGCCCAAAAATCACGTTTTTGCCCAAAAATCACGTTTTTTGCCCAAAAATCACGTTTTTGCCCAAAAATCACGTTTTTGCCCAAAAATCACGTTTTTGCCCAAAAATCACGTTTTTGCCCAAAAATCACGTTTTTTTGCCCAAAAATCACGTTTTTGCCCAAAAATCACGTTTTTGGCCCCAAATCACGTTTTTTGCCCAAAAATCACGTTTTTGCCCAAAAATCACGTTTTTGGCCCCAAAATCACGTTTTTGCCCAAAAATCACGTTTTTGCCCAAAATCACGTTTTTGCCCAAAAATCACGTTTTTGCCCAAAATCACGTTTTTGCCCAAAAATCACGTTTTTGCCCCAAAAATCACGTTTTTTGCCCAAAAATCACGTTTTTGCCCAAAAATCACGTTTTTGCCCAAAAATCACGTTTTTGCCCAAAATCACGTTTTTTGCCCAAAAATCACGTTTTTGCCCAAAATCACGTTTTTTGCCCAAAAATCACGTTTTTGCCCAAAAATCACGTTTTTGCCCAAAAATCACGTTTTTGGCCCAAAAATCACGTTTTTGCCCAAAAATCACGTTTTTGCCCAAAAATCACGTTTTTGGCCCAAATCACGTTTTTGCCCAAAAATCACGTTTTTGCCCAAAAATCACGTTTTTGGCCCCAAATCACGTTTTTGCCCAAAAATCACGTTTTTGCCCAAAAATCACGTTTTTGGCCCAAAAATCACGTTTTTGCCCAAAATCACGTTTTTGCCCAAAATCACGTTTTTGCCCAAAAATCACGTTTTTGCCCCAAAATCACGTTTTTGCCCAAAAATCACGTTTTTGCCCAAAAATCACGTTTTTGCCCAAAATCACGTTTTTGCCCAAAAATCACGTTTTTGCCCAAAAATCACGTTTTTGCCCAAAAATCACGTTTTTGCCCCAAAAATCACGTTTTTGCCCAAAAATCACGTTTTTGCCCAAAAATCACGTTTTGCCCAAAAATCACGTTTTTGCCCAAAAATCAAGTTTTTTGCCCAAAAATCACGTTTTTGGCCCAAAAATCACGTTTTTGGCCCAAAAATCACGTTTTTGCCCAAAAATCACGTTTTTGCCCAAAAATCACGTTTTTGCCCCAAAATCACGTTTTTGCCCAAATCACGTTTTGCCCAAAAATCACGTTTTTGCCCAAAAATCACGTTTTTGCCCAAAATCACGTTTTTGCCCAAAATCACGTTTTTGCCCAAAAAATCACGTTTTTTGCCAAAAATCACGTTTTTGCCCAAAAATCACGTTTTTGCCCAAAAATCACGTTTTTGCCCAAAAATCACGTTTTTGCCCAAAAATCACGTTTTTGCCCAAAAATCACGTTTTTGGCCCCAAAATCACGTTTTTGCCCAAAAATCACGTTTTTTGCCCAAAAATCACGTTTTTGCCCCAAAAATCACGTTTTTGCCCAAAATCACGTTTTTGCCAAAAATCACGTTTTTGCCCAAAAATCACGTTTTTGCCCAAAAATCACGTTTTTGCCCCAAAAATCACGTTTTTGCCCAAAAATCACGTTTTTGGCCCCAAATCACGTTTTTGCCCAAATCACGTTTTTGCCCAAAAATCACGTTTTTGGCCCCAAAAAATCACGTTTTTGCCCAAAAATCACGTTTTTGCCCAAAAATCACGTTTTTGCCCAAAAATCACGTTTTTTGCCCCAAAAATCACGTTTTTGCCCAAAAATCACGTTTTTGCCCAAAAATCACGTTTTTGCCCAAAAATCACGTTTTTGGCCCCAAAATCACGTTTTTGCCCAAAAATCACGTTTTTGCCCAAAATCACGTTTTTGGCCCCAAAATCACGTTTTTGCCCAAAAATCACGTTTTTGCCCAAAAATCACGTTTTTGCCCAAAAATCACGTTTTTGCCCAAAATCACGTTTTTGCCCAAAAATCACGTTTTTGCCCAAAAATCACGTTTTTGCCCAAAAATCACGTTTTTGCCCAAAAATCACGTTTTTGCCCAAAAATCACGTTTTTGCCCAAAATCACGTTTTTTGCCCAAAAATCACGTTTTTGCCCAAAAATCACGTTTTTGGCCCCAAAATCACGTTTTTGCCCAAAAATCACGTTTTTGCCCAAAAATCACGTTTTTGCCCAAAAATCACGTTTTTGCCCAAAAATCACGTTTTTGCCCAAAAATCACGTTTTTTGCCCCAAAAATCACGTTTTTGGCCCCAAATCACGTTTTTGGCCCAAAAATCACGTTTTTGGCCCCAAATCACGTTTTTGCCCAAAAATCACGTTTTTGCCCAAAAAATCACGTTTTTTGGCCCAAAAATCACGTTTTTGCCCCAAATCACGTTTTGCCCAAAAATCACGTTTTTGCCCAAAAATCACGTTTTTGGCCCAAAATCACGTTTTTGCCCAAAAATCACGTTTTTGCCCAAAAATCACGTTTTTTGCCCAAAATCACGTTTTTGCCCAAAAATCACGTTTTTGCCCAAAAATCACGTTTTTGGCCCAAAATCACGTTTTTGCCCAAAAATCACGTTTTTGCCCAAAAATCACGTTTTTGCCCAAAATCACGTTTTTGCCCAAAAATCACGTTTTTGCCCAAAAATCACGTTTTTGCCCAAAAATCACGTTTTTGCCCAAAAATCACGTTTTTGCCCAAAAATCACGTTTTTGGCCCAAAATCACGTTTTTGCCCCAAAAATCACGTTTTTGCCCCAAAAATCACGTTTTTGGCCCAAAAATCACGTTTTTGCCCAAAAATCACGTTTTTGCCCAAAAATCACGTTTTTGCCCAAAAATCACGTTTTTGGCCCCAAAATCACGTTTTTGCCCAAAAATCACGTTTTTGCCCAAAAATCACGTTTTTGCCCAAAAATCACGTTTTTGCCCCAAAATCACGTTTTTGCCCAAAAATCACGTTTTTGCCCAAAAATCACGTTTTTGCCCAAAAATCACGTTTTTGGCCCCAAATCACGTTTTTGCCCAAAAATCACGTTTTTGCCCCAAAAATCACGTTTTTGCCCAAAAATCACGTTTTTGCCCAAAAATCACGTTTTTGCCCAAAAATCACGTTTTTGCCCAAAAATCACGTTTTTGCCCAAAAATCACGTTTTTGCCCAAAAATCACGTTTTTGGCCCCAAAATCACGTTTTTTGCCCAAAAATCACGTTTTTGCCCAAAAATCACGTTTTTGCCCCAAAAATCACGTTTTTGCCCAAAAATCACGTTTTGGCCCAAAAATCACGTTTTTGCCCAAAAATCACGTTTTTGCCCAAAAATCACGTTTTTGCCCAAAAATCACGTTTTTGCCCAAAAATCACGTTTTTGGCCCCAAATCACGTTTTTGCCCAAAAATCACGTTTTTGCCCAAAAATCACGTTTTTGCCCAAAAATCACGTTTTTGGCCCAAAAATCACGTTTTTGCCCAAAAATCACGTTTTTGCCCAAAAATCACGTTTTTGGCCCCAAATCACGTTTTTGCCCAAAAATCACGTTTTTGCCCAAAAATCACGTTTTTGCCCAAAAATCACGTTTTTGCCCCAAAATCACGTTTTTGGCCCCAAAATCACGTTTTTGGCCCCAAAAATCACGTTTTTGCCCAAAAATCACGTTTTTGCCCAAAAATCACGTTTTTGCCCAAAATCACGTTTTTGCCCAAAAATCACGTTTTTGCCCAAAAATCACGTTTTTGCCCAAAAATCACGTTTTTGCCCAAAATCACGTTTTTGCCCCAAAAATCACGTTTTTGGCCCCAAATCACGTTTTTGCCCAAAAATCACGTTTTTGCCCAAAAATCACGTTTTTGCCCAAAAATCACGTTTTTGGCCCAAAAATCACGTTTTTGCCCAAAAATCACGTTTTTTGCCCAAAAATCACGTTTTTTGCCCAAAAATCACGTTTTTGCCCAAAAATCACGTTTTTGCCCAAAAATCACGTT
>NW_027614694.1:0-23266 GCF_965212315.1 Lampetra planeri | reverse complement strand
GCAATTCCTCACAAGCAACAGTGCGAGGCGCAGGTGTGATGCGGTTCAAGGGAGAGAAAAGGAGAGAAAGGGGGTTTGATGGATCATGTGGGGCGATGGGAGCCTGCTGCATAGACCAAAGACGCCCCTCACACACAGATGTACCAAGTGACTCCGAACCCCAAAGCGCAGTCCTTCAGAAAGCCTGGAGGCAGAGCAGCTGCAGCTGCAGCTGCTGCTGCCGCCACCGAACACTTGTTCTTCCGGGTTGGACTCCACCGGTCACCCGACGCATGAACTTACCGCATTTCTCACACAAGATCTTCCCAACATCCTTCTTCAGGTTCTTCCCACTCGCGTCCAGGGGCGCAAACGAAGCCTTGAAAACCGAGGTCTCGTTAGTGGGGTCCATGAAAAAAATGTACTTGTGGTTCTTCTTCACTTTGGTGCACGGAGCCTCGGATCCGAATTCCCCCACGGTGACGAGCTGTTCCCGCTCCAGACCCCCGCTGTTCAGGGGCCAAACATCCAGCACTTTGACATTCACCCGGTACGGGTCCGCGGAGACGTTCCCAGGCGTAGACTGCACCTTGCCCTCGATCACAACGGCGGATTTGTAAGCCTGGTCCTGCAGGGAATTCAAACTCGGGGAGTAGCAGGCGAATGAGACCCCGATGAGCAGCATGGATAAATGCACTGAATCAAGCCTCATGCGCCTGCTTTGGCTCGGTGGTCGCTGGTCGCGTTGCGGCAGGGCTCTCTCGGCTGCGGGGCGATGATGATGATGATGAGGATGATGATGATGATGATGGCGATGGAGCTGGAGCTGGCTTGAAGGAAGAGAATACGGCAAGAGGGCTCCAGAGGTACGGCAGCGCGGCGGACGTCGCATAAGTGTCCATGCCATCGGGATCCGCTGCGTTTTTTCCGGGCGCTTCTCAATGGGTGACACCGGAGGGTGATGCTGGGTGTCAAATCCCGGCTGCTGCTAGTAATAATAAGGCATCTTAGAGGAATCTAAGGGAGGAATCGGCGGGTTGTCCCCTCCAGAAGAAGATGCCCCCACCACCCCCACCCCTAAGCTGCCATGGCAGCCGGAGCTACAAGACGCCACCGCTCGTATCTTTGCCCAGATATTGCAGAGGGAAGCCGCTATGGTTCCCCTCTGTGGGCGCCGCAGCGGACGCCAAAGACGCAGAATGCTGCAGTGAAGCACCAGTTCGCTCGTCCGCTCGGCGAGCAGCGGCCACGTTTCATGCCACAAAACGACACATGATCCCCGGTCGGCCCGCTAAAACGATTATATGTACGCCGCCTTCCACCGCGGCTCCCCCCCCCACCCCGCCTCCCCCACTGGCCTCAGACGGAGAGAGGCGAACGCCGATGGCCGCGAGGCTCCGTCAAACGATAGGAAGGGAAGAAAAAAGCCGCTGAAGTCCACGGATCGATCTCCTCTCCGGTCCCGATCACTCCATGGCGGTTCATCAGCCGCCAGCTCACGTTAGAATCAACCACAAATCCATGACTGCCCCCTCCTCAAAACAACACATCGCATCTCAGTGTCACCACGACATGACTCCAGAGGAGGAGAGAGGTTCCGGTGGGACGACGGGGGATGACTAAGGCTGCGAGAGCGTTCCAGCTTCTCCCACAGACTGCTTCTGAATGGGTTCTCGTCCCGTGAAGTCGTGTCCTGCATTCAGGTCACATTCGCTGCTCTGCCATAAAAAAATGATGTCGAGGCGCCGCATTAAATCTATAAGGGGGGGGGGGGGGGGCTGAAATACTGAATCACAAAGCTGAGGAAAAACTACTTTAAGAACATCCAGGGGAAGATTCGTCTACTTGGAGGGGAGGAAGTTGGTATTATTTTAGGCTGTGAAATAACCAGCCTAATGGCTGTAAAGGGCAATGGTTTAGTTTAAACAAGAAAGTCCAAGAGATGCGGGCTTCAAAGGGCGACATCTGCTGTCCACGTCGATTCATGAGCAAGTGGACACGTACATTAAAATCGTGCTGTAAATTCCAAAACTTGATTGAAAATGGGCTGGATCCACTGCGATGTCCTTGGCGAGGAAGCGTTGTTCGTGGGCTTTTGTCATTCCTAATAAAAGGGTGGTTACTAATACAACGACTCCCATGATTAATAACCACATCCAGTCCGTGCTGAACCGGCTGCTCTCCTTGGTGCTGAAATGACTTCACATATAGACAAGAGGAGAACAGACGGAGTTTCCTCTGCGTGTACATGCAAGAACTGAAGCTGGACTGACTTTAACATGAGCTGTGAGAACAGACTTGACGAGAGGGACGTCGACAGGAAGTGTCGGTGGGTGTTCGTTTTCTTCACAACTCATTTACATTAAAACATAAGTGAGATGCAAAGAAATGAACAGTTGATTGTGGTGATTTGACTGTAACAAGCTGATGACAGTAAAAGCTGGGTGCTTTTATTTCTCCTGCAAAATGCTGCTGTTTGAGTTTCATGAAATGCCGTTATCCGAGAACGCAGTTCATCAGAACCACCAAGAGGGGGCGCTGATTCACTGTGGGAGACATGCGAGCGTGCTGACATCAGAGGTAAGAACGTGCTACGTTCTGCGTGACCCCCAAACAAACACACACACACACACACACACACACACACACACACACACGCCCTCTCTCTTTCTCCGTGCCACGACTCACCGTTTTATATCCATCTTGTCAGACGAGAACGAGCAGCCCGCCGAGTTTGTCCCTCGCAGGGATCCGTCAGCTCCTCCACGGGGAGTCGTCGGCTCTGCCTCGTCCTCCGCGGCCGCCCGTGAGGCTTCATCCAGCGGGGTGAAGGTAGGTTGAAGAGGCGGCGGCAGGAATGACGTCTGCTCGGCGTTCTGACGGTCCTGCAGCTGGTGAAGTGTCCGAACATGTAGGATGGCGTCGCCTCGCAGTTTGCCCAGAAGCAGACGTCTGTGTCTGAGTTTAAATGAATTACTTCATTTAAACAGTACTACTACTACTACTAATAATAATTCACCTGAGCTGCAGCAGCGCCATGTTTCAGTTTATTTAGGGCCAAAGTTAGCGCAGCGGTCACCGGCGCTGGACGGAGCCTGATGTCCATGCTGCTCTCCGTGTGCGTCCAAAGCTGCGTTTACTGACTCCCGTTAAACATGGAAGTAGGTCACTACTTTCTACTGCTGTTTGGAGTCAATCAGGTGAGGTGAAACACCCTCTGACATTTACACGGACAGAAACCAGGCTACAGGTGATATGTTGGATAAAAAAAGCCTGATAAAACTCAGTGAGACTTGTCGGGCGAATACATCTAATTTCCAGGTCGATATTAGATTTGATCCCAGTGCTGATATGAGAATTTATATTTACACTAAAAAAAGAAACGAATCAAATATTAGTTGTAAAACTAGAGCTCACCTATCCTCGATGAATCCAAACGTGGACATATTTTTTCCCACATGTGACATGAAAAGGTCACGTTTGGTTTTCCATGAAAAAATAGAGATTTAAAAGCTCAATTAGAAAACTAAATTCACATCAAGTGCACTCAGAGCTCACATGACAGTAAACTCACCGTCACGCCTCTTCGGGGGGGTTGTCGTTGCATCACTGGCCTTCTCGGGCCTTGGCACACTTTGCAGGAGTGATGCTGTGAAACAAATAGATTCATTCACGCTGGAATCCATGCCCGATCGCAGCGATTTGCGTGATGTTCCCTTACTTCCTCCCGCACAGAGCTGCGTGTTCCTCCCAGTGGGAGTGGATCCGTTTGCTGCAGCAGGCCTGACTGATGACCTGCACCGCGACATGTGGGAACGGCCGCAGGTCGGAACGTGGAAACACCCAGTGACCCCCTCCACTGACCACCACCAGCAGCCCGACGAACACTGCGCACACCCTGCAGACGGAAATGTCATTTTAAACGCACATTTGTAAATGACGCTAAATCTGGCAGTTAATAACTGAATTCACGTATACGTTTTAAAGCTATTAGATTATAGTATAGAATATCATTAATAAAATAATTAGCTTCACCAAAATCATGTTTTAAATTTATCTATTTGTTTGTTGCACAATGTGGCCGACAGATGACCCCCAAATACATATTCACTTTAATTCCCCCCTCCCATTTCTTTCTTTCTTTCTTTTTTTTTTTTTTTAAATACGACAATCGTCCATTGTGAACCTTATTTTATTTCATGACACATGCTGGCTTCTTCCCGGCGTATTTAAGTCAACTGTGGAAAGCTGTATTGTTGCTAACTGGTCAGTTTTTAGAATTCACTCATAAATAAAAGCTGAGCGGCAGCTGACGTTTCAATGACACGTCATCTGAGGCAGGCGAAACTGATTCATTTGAAATCCAAGAGGTGTTTTCGTTGCAGAAGGAGTTTAGTTTAAAATGACAATTAGTGCCAAAGGAAATCTGATGAATAAAAGTCTCCTAAAGTTGAGAAAAAATTCCAATGTGATAATAAATGCATGGCTCTGCCTAAGTAAAGTAATTATATCTGTAATACTAAAAATAATTATAGTACTATTATGATTTTGAGAGGCAATGAATTTGTCACTGGAATTCATGGGTTTTAAGAGAGAAAATAATAAGTCAGGCCCTTTTCAGATTCACGTTAGTGCCTAATGGCGAAGCATTTTGAACAAAACCTTATGAACTAAATAATAATAATAATATGTACATACAAAAATACATTTAAATTGCATCAATATTAAGGTAACTGTTTTTTTAATTTCCAAATTTCATTTCATGTGGCTTAAATCAACTTTAAATAATCCAAGTTGTATTTAGTATTATTTTTTTATTAATACTATAATAATTAGCATTATCTTAAATATATATAGTGTAGTATAGAGTTGGCCAGAAATATCAATCATATTGTAACTATTATGTGTGACAATTAATAGGCCACAAAACTTTAATGTGTATATGAAGCTTTAGATGCCTCAAAGCAAAGGTCGACTTTATTTGACTGCAAGAGAAGAATTAATCATTATTTGTAATTTGTAATTATGACCAGAGCACTTACAGGGAAATATATGTACCACATGTTTCTATTTTTTTGTTTTTGTTTTACTAGACCACTTTTGTTTTTGTTTTTACTAGAATGGGATGTAGTACAATAGCATAATTTAGGAATAAACATGTCAAATATTGGACGAGATGTTCTACAGCTATTTGTTATCACATTAGAAGTGATAAATGTCAGTTATTTGGACCAAAGTCCAATATATTCTAACAGTGATTTGATACTAGCTTGTAATTCATGACTGATTACAAATGTAATGACTTGAGGTCCAATGCTGAATCAATAAATCATAAAACTTCCCACATAATCTGTAAAAACTTTTCATTGAGAGCCACAAACTATTACTGGTGAATCTCAACGCTGACAGATTTAGGGCGAACAATGAATCAGAATACTTTGAAATTAACAAGAGTTAAAGCAAATTTAGACAGTCACTAAAACTAGATTTGCTGACATGTACTGTCTTAATAAAACACTTAATCAAGTTCATTGTCTAGTTGTGCTGTGATTTAACCCATTTATGGGTTATATACATTTCAGTGCCCTGTGATTCTATGTGATATTAAGCTGTGGGAAAAGATAAAATCAGCATGCAGCAGTTGGTTGTAAGAGACCAAGCAACTTAATTCACGGTTCTAATCACACATAATTCATCATTAGTTAAATCGTGAGGGCACTGGCTCGGGCTACACATTACAATCTAACGAATGCTTATATGTGTAGATACTGTATAAAAAAATGAAATGAACAAATGAAACGGAGGAAATCCATTTCCTACGAAAGAAGGTTGTTTCGCTTTCGTTGTAAATGACAACTCACTTTCAGCCCCCCCTCCCTGTCCCGTTTTATACCTGTGCAGATATCGCGAGACTTGGGCGCTAGCGCTGACTGGCCGTGGCTTTGCAGTAGACGGAGGGAGAAGGCAGGCAGCATCATGGCGGACAGAGACAGTGGAAGTGAGCAGGGAGGAGCAGCCGCGGGCCCAGGCTTCGGTTCCATGCACCTAGCGACAGGAGGGGCGGGCTCGGCTTCCGGGCTCCAGCATGAGACGCAAGAGCTGGCGTCGAAGCGTGTTGACATCCAAAACAAACGCTTCTATTTGGACGTTAAGCAGAACGCGAAAGGCCGCTTCTTAAAGATAGCCGAAGTCGGGGCCGGTGGAAACAAGAGCCGCCTCACTCTCTCCATGTCCGTGGCGGTCGAGTTCCGTGACTACTTGGGGGACTTCATCGAACATTATGCCCAGCTTGGTCCGAGCAACCCGGGGCTGGTTCAAGACGAGCCGCGGCGAGCACTCAAAAGCGAGTTCTTGGTCCGGGAGAATCGGAAATACTACATGGATCTGAAAGAGAACCAGAGGGGACGGTTCCTGAGGATTCGACAGACCGTTAACCGGGGGCCCGGTTTGGGATCCACACAAGGCCAGACGATTGCTCTTCCTGCACAGGGACTTATTGAGTTTCGTGACGCTTTGGCTAAACTTATTGACGATTACGGCGTAGAGGACGAACCGGCGGAGCTCCCCGAAGGGTCCTCATTGACTGTGGACAACAAGCGCTTCTTCTTCGACGTAGGGTCCAATAAGTATGGGGTGTTCATGAGGGTAAG
The DNA here is from genome assembly GCF_965212315.1 of Lampetra planeri. Classification (NCBI taxonomy): domain Eukaryota; kingdom Metazoa; phylum Chordata; class Hyperoartia; order Petromyzontiformes; family Petromyzontidae; genus Lampetra; species Lampetra planeri. The sequence continues at coordinate 16,637 of NW_027614694.1, read as the reverse complement.
CGAGGTGAAGCCGACGTACCGCAACTCAATTACGGTGCCCTACAAAGTGTGGTCCAAATTTGGAAATACGTTCTGTAAATACGCCGAGGAGATGAAGAAGATCCAGGAGAAACAGCGGGAGAAAAGGGCATGTGAGCTGCAGCAACAAGAGGAGATGCAGGCGGACGATGGAGACGAGGATTGATATAGAGTGCAAAAAAAATTCAAGAAAACAAAACATGCAAGAGCAATGAGAATAACAAGAGAAGTATAATTAAAAAAACTCTACTGTATAAAGAAAAAAATCTAAAGATTTAACTGTAATGGTTTAACTCCAAGGGAGCTTCACCCACAATATAAGAAAACCTCCACAACCTGACAGTTCTGACATGGTGTCACTCATCGCTGGATGTTCCCCCACTTATCCACCATTAATACAGTAACAGGCTGCTAAACAAAGTAATAACATGAACATTGTTTCCTACTTGACAAACGTTGAACTGAGTCTTTATTTCCCTTATTAACTGAGAACTTTTGTACCACTAAGAATATTGTTAAAAAAAAACAACAAAAAAAAGTGTTTGCAATGTTCAAATGGGATTGTTGCAGAGGACAAACCATTTTCGTTTCTTGTGAGTTAATGACTTCAGCACAAATCAGATCATTTAATTTTTCAACCAAAATTCTAAAACTTTCTTAAAAAGGTTGTGACAAGTACTTGCCATTCAGTTTACCTTTACCTGTGAGTAGAGATGTGTTTACACATAAATCATATGAGGGCTAGGCCTGCTTTGGAAACTGGTTAGATGTCATGCAGTATATTAAAAAAAAGGTGTAGGCATTTTCATGAAATGAAATAAGTGCTCTATCTGTTGTGCAATATGTATTGCATAAAAGTCAAATATATATTGAACTGGTCAATGGACCTTGACATGAAGACATTTACCAGAGGCATTCAAAGATATATTAATATTGTAAATTTTGTTTCAGTTGAAATTGTTGCCATGCAGATGGATATATTATAGATGACCTTTGTGTCTCGTTGTTAATGCAATGTGTTCATTTTCAAGGTACTAAATGCGTATTCGATACATGAAATGCAGTTGACGACATGTAGCAAATGGCCTGAATTGCGGATTACATAACAAGACAAACACCCTACACATGTTGTGTTGATTGTGACCTGACAAAAGAAATGAAGTTCAGCAAAGCAGAACATCTGAGACGTATTGTGAACTTTTTCAGTTGTACGGTGCCAACGCGTGCTGTTGCTGCATGTTACTCTGCAGCCTAGGTAGATTTCGTTGGTCTCCCAAAATATTGGCTCAAGGACTCTTTTGCGTATATCTTTATCTGCCTATGTTGTACGAATCTCGAGTACTGAGTGAGTTGCATTCAAAGGTCGACGTTACCATCACTACGCCGAGGGCCACGGAGGAGCACGCCGGTCTGTGAAACAGCGTGCACGTTCCTCTGATTCATCAGACCCATCAGAAAGAAGTTCAGTGGGGCTACTTTGGATCCATACTCTTAGTTCCTTCATTTGTAGGCCCAAATGTCTACCTGGGGGCGATGAGATTCTATTTTGGTCTAATTGTACATATTTGGGCTGCCACACGGAAAACAACTGGCTCTACTCCAGTTCTGTCGCATCTCATAGATGTGTGATAGCAGTTTTATAAACTCTTTGTCAGTGAACTCCCGAGAAACTGGCAACAATCAGACGTTAAGAGTTACCTCAGCATTGAATTAAACGATTGCTCCCATGTTTAGGTTGACTGGAAACCAGCAAACTAGACTGTCCTTGACCACCTATTTTTGGAGCCTATGGTAAAAGCCTAAATGACACCTTATTGGGAGCATCCTCTTCAGCATATAAACAACCTGGTGCCTTACACACTCCGCATGCTTACACGCTGGCCTGGTGCTTTGGATCGCAGTTTGGCTTCTTCATGATTGTTTCCTCTTTCTTCCATCTCTGTCTCTTCAGCCCCCTTTTGTGTGCTAGCGCACGAGTTGTGGTGCTAAAAGGGTTTGTTTCAAACTCTTTGAGAAAAACAGAAGCGGAATTCGTCACGTTTATCTGCTACCCTCCTTCCCTCCTTCCTTCCTTTATCGCCATTCTCATTCCCCAGCCATCCAGGTATCGGCCTACATGTAAACATGGAAGGGGTGGTCACCTAGATGCAAGATGATGCAGAGGAGCTGGCTCTTCATTTGCCAAGCACATTAGCAGGGAGAGCAGGGGCTGACTGGAAACATCAGTAGTGGCCTGAAATGATTCCAAATTGTTGTTGACAAACTCCCTCCCTCCCCTCTGAAATGCTTGCTCTATGGCTTGGGTAGTTCTATGTATGTTGTGAGTCGCTTGATTAATGGGGAGTAGCAAGCATATTTTTTTTTGTTTTGTTTTTTTTGACCTAGTTTTACCTTTGCAGCGTTATTCCACATTATTTGTAATTTTTGGAATGTTTTCGCCCACAAAAATATCTATTTTTTATGTGCAACATTTCATTACTGTGTGCAATATCGTATGTGCCAATGGTGGCAATATATGTATATCAATTAAATATGTGATTACTATTTGAAAGCATGTGGCTGAATTCCATGTTTATTTCATGAAGGAGTGGTATTTGCCTTTATTTGCACTCTGAGCTCCATTTAGGAGGAGAATATATGAAACCAAGGTCTTAGCAGCCTGCTGGGGTCAAGCAGTCCACATTATCCTGAAACGGAACAACGCCACTGCGAGGGACCCTATGAAGGGGTAACCCTGGCGTATGGGCTAAGGGTAGATTATCAACTCGTGATTTCTTTTTTTTGTGTGTGTGTGTGTGTGTGTGTGTGTGTGTGTGTGTGAAATCTCCATTTTAGCTTTAAGCTAAGAAAGGTGCTTCATTCCAGTCCTCATTAACGTGTATGGTGAACTGTCTTCAGTGGTTGTTGTGTGCAGCACTTTGCTTTCCCAGGTTATTAACAGACCTGACAGATACTTGTTTAAACTGGTCTCAACAAAGAATGTCATTCTCTCATTTATGTTGCCTCTTATTTTCAACTGAGGTTAGTTTTTTTTCACTTATTTGCTCATTTTGGTCTTGCACTTGCACTAATAATTTATGTACATTTGACAAATTTTGAAAATAATTTTATTTACCCGTGAGGGAAAAGAATCTGTAGTCAGAAATGTTTGTTTTCCATGTTTCGTTTGTTGGAAAAGGAAATAACTTCCCAAATTTCAGTGATGAAAGGAGTGTGTTTAATTTCAATGTAGTGTTGTATACAGTCTGACTCTTCATTTGCAACGATACTAATGACTAAAGCTTAATTTTACAGCCTTCAAAATGCAAACTTTGCAGTGACAAACACCTGATGACTCGTGTCTTCTCAGATATTTCTGCATTAGTATTGTATGTGTAATATCAGGCTGTAAAATAAAGCATTACCTTGTTCTCTACTCGTCCTGAAGATGACACTTTGTGATCTTTTCTGTGCAGTGGTTGCTCTTTTGTGACCCCCTCGTCTAACACAAGAGGTATTTTCTGATCAAAGCCCAACAGAACCTGCATGCTGCTTAGTTTTGTAACTGACTGTGGAGTTACATTACGAGAGAGAAACCAAAGAGAAGCTGTTTCCAGATGTAACCAGATCGTATCAGTTCCACTGTATGTTACTGTTATCATTTTCTATTCATTCAAGTTTGACTCAGAAAACTCTAAATACTGTTAATACTGCTTTGAGAGTGCATCAACAGAAACATGCAGAGGGTTTCAATGGTATTATATTTAATAAATGTATTCAAAGCTGGCCAGGATTTATTATTTTGATGGTCATCGGCTACACCTGGGATGTTTTTTTCTTCACATACACACTGTGTCTAATACATTGAAACATGGTCACATGTGTGACTTCCACAATCATCTAGAGGAAAACCTTAGAAGGAATCAGACTAGTTGTTCCTACATTTTTCCTGTGAGGTTGGAATTTCAGGGTCTAGATGAAAACATGGTGGGATGAACGATCCGTACCTCTAGGAGTTCTGGTGATGCTGGTGCCATGTCTGCCTCTGGTCCCCCTGCTGGCCAGGAGGATGAGTGACGAGGATGCTGGATTTCAGCCCAGATGTCAACTCAAGCTCTGACTTTGCTTTTGATCCAACAAGCCACACAAATGATCCGAGTGGATCACTGCAGCTTTGTAAAGCATGAACAAACACAGAACAGATGATCGATGGTACTTTGTTAAATAAAGATTATCCAGGTGATACAGGCTGCATTCCACTGAGAAAGCTCCTAGAAGGAATTCACTTTCCATAATGTGAGTTTAAGATCACTGTACATTGAACGTTGTTCAGAAAGAAAAAACTAAGAAGGTTTGGTTATGTCAAGCTGCCACAGCGGATGTGAAGTTCTTTTCTGGAACACTGTTGTATCCACATTTTGTTCCGGCTCCAACATGATTGTCCGATCTGATCGTTACCAATGATGACTGGATTTGTGGTGACGTCATGCACAGCGGCAGGCTCCGCTGGCTTCTGCCACTAGAGGAAGCTCTTTACCTAAAAATAGCAGACACAGAAAGAGTTGCTGGCTGCAGTGTGACAGAACAGAAAAGCATCAAATATCTTTTGACGTCAATAACAAAACATGTACAGGCCTTAAACATTTGCTTGATTATATGTATAGAAACATAGAACTAATGAAATTCTTTGTTATGGCAGTAAACCTGCTTTCTGGCAAATGTAATACATATCAGTAGACATAAGGATAATCAATGAGTCATAAGTACTGTAAACACACATTATTTAGTGGTATTTAGTCGATGAATCTAGGATACGAAAAAATCTTTTGGTCCCCACTGAAGTTAAATCTACTTTTTTGACATACTTTTTTCCCAATAAATGTTATACAAACTTTATTCATGCATCCGGCCTTTACATACATACAAAGTAAACAATTTTGCATCTTGAAATTGAATGTTGGGGGGCTGGGGGTGGTTCAATTTCTCTGGTGGATGCGTTTGCAGGAATCTTAAAATATCATGTGTACATGTGACGTCAACTTCCGGATTACTTCTTCCCCTTTCATTAAACTGAGTGTGTGTGTGTGTGTGTGTGTGTAAGAGAGACAGAGGGAGAAAGAGAGAGAGAGGGAGTGTGTGTGTGTGTGTGTTGGGGGGGTGGGGGGGGGGGGGTGAAAGAGGGAGGGAGATCATGGAATGCTGTGATGTCATCAGCCCAGTCGTACACACAAAGACGAGGAGGCACTCTGACTTAGTTAGCATACTGTGCTGTGGAGCGGCTGTCTACATCCCACTGTGAGTACTTCAACAAATTCTACCCTTCTCTGGTAACTCCCTGCTCGCTCTGTGTCACTCTCACACCTCACTTTCCCTCCTTTTTGCTGGGTTAATGTGTTTGCACCCTACAATTTGACACCATCTGTATTCCACCGGTGTGATAGTTCTCAGTCTTTCCCTCCAAGTGCTGCTTATGTGGTAGCCATTGTTTAACTACCCACAGTGGTTGGAGGAGTCCATTTCAACCCCCCTGTTACAGAGACCGGCTCCTGCTGTCCTGGGCTATGACCCTGCTTTTTTTTCCCCCCTTTTACAAGCACCAGCTGACAATGTTAAAATGGAGTCGATATCTCGGGGGAGTTTGGGTGAGAATGGAACACGGTTTGGGAAGGGATGTGTGGTGGGAAAGGGGGAAGGGGTGTGTGTGTGTGTGTGTGTGTGTGTGGGTGGGGGGGACTGATGACAGAAACAGTCCCATTTTTTTTTGGAATCTCCTCCCATTCTGGGTGAGTCTGTCAGTTTGGAAACTGGGTTTGGGCTTGTCTGTGTTCATGAAGGGAGGGACAAGACAACCGGCAGGAAGAAATGTCCAAAGGAAAGACGAAAAAATAAGAAACATTCCAACTCTGAGTGCTTTGAATCTTTATGGTAACAACATTCTGATCTAAATTTGTTCCAATGTTCCCTTTTCTCTTGTAGACTGCCACAAACATGACCTGTAAACCCAAAGGAAACTGACACCTTGAGGGTGGGGAAACTGTCAGCACAGAGGAGAAAGAAACACGATTTTGTGTGTGTGTGTGTGTGTGTGTGTATATATGTGAGACTGGAAGGACGACTGGTGTGGTGCACCGTGACTCTTGAACAGGAGTTCATGAACATCCCGGATTTAGACGTCTTTGAAGTTCGTCTGACGACATGAGAGTCTAACTGACCACCTCCCTCCCACTGCTTCAACGGGTGGACGCTGACTCATTCAACATGCTGCAGCAGATTCTACAAGACATGTACATCGACCCTGATGTGCTGAACGCACTCAATGAGGACCAGAAAAAGACTCTCTTCCTGAAAATGAGGCAAGAACAGGTGCGACGCTGGAAAGAACGTGAGGAGAAACTGGAGCGAGAGGGTGGGGATGCTGAGCACAAGCGAACTAAACCAAAAAAAGGTAACCACGTATGCCCACTGCTCACCACCACCTGATTTTAGTTCCTACTTCCTGTTTGTCTAGTGTGACAGCTTCGGGTTTGTCAAGCAGACTGAGTGTGAAACCTGTGAAAAAGGCCTCCCACAGAGAACCTCCTGTCCCCCTTTCAAGCATTCGACAAAAAACATTTTTGCACTGAATAACCTGAGAAGCCTGACAAATGTGCAGTGGTTGTGATGGACACCCTGCACTGCCAGTTATCATGCTGAGCATGTTGAGCAACTCTGGGGAGTTTAAAGCCTCTTGGAGTACAAACATGTACAACAGGAGGCAGTACACTTAAACCCCCATCACTACAGAGAAGGTGCAGCAGCCCGATGACACAGCAAGTTTTAACATGTACGATGCCAGTTTATGTTACATCAGTTTGCTATCTGGGCTATTTAGCTTGGTGGTCCGTGAGTTTTTTTGAGATGCCGACATGTTCACGTCTGAATCTATGGCGAATCGATCGCCAACGTCACACTCACAATGCGCGTACCATTTTACTTTGCTGCCACGAGACACAAGAGCGAGTCGAGTCACTGGGTCAGAGATGCCTCTCGTGTCTGGACTGGGTGACATGGTAACATGGTGAAAACGTTAGATTGACAGAAACAGGATGAACACACTGGGTTTGTTTCAAAAGCAACAGTTGGTGTCAACATGCGGCACCAAACAAAACATTCGGAAACTCAGGAGGCCACATGTGGTGAGACTGGTTTGACACTGCAGAATCTGGCCTTTCTGGTTTTGCTCGGCAGCTGCTGCGAGTACCAGTGTGAGAACTGTGCAGTAGACGGAGTCCTACATCATAAAACGCTAACTGATATTCCAAATAATTCCCAGATGACAACAGGAACAACCGATGCTTGGCAGGAAGCAGCAGCTCCTTGACGCAAACCTGGAAGGCCAGTGAGACAGTACACTGGTATGTGACATTGATGTAGCAATGTGACCTGGCCAATAACAAAGCACTTACTATCAACTGTGTGTCTGAGAACAGAACTCTTTCTATCTCTCAGTGACCTCAACACACTCGATAAATACCGGCTGAGATTTGATAGTCACAGCTCGAGGTTCCTCATCTGTTGCAATCAAATATTGGATGGTTCGTGTTTTCTGTGTAAAACAGGAAGTGAGTCAATCCTTTAAAACAATTAGCAGGGGGAAAAACAGGAAGCATGCAGGAAATGTATGTGTTGGAAACACAAAGAGTTGGAGTTTATCTGCACGGCTTTGTGTCAGAGTCAACAGGAGTCTGTTTTTGACGCACAGTTCCACACGGTGGTTGTAGTTAAATAATTTAGGCCTTCAGGCTTTTTTCTGGTCATAGGACCGAGCGGATGTCTGGGTTTTATGTACATGACTACATGCTGCTCGTCTGTGCTGTCAGCAGACGGGTGATTCAATGTCAGTGTTGCATTTTAGAGGCTGAGGCTTTTCAGACGGGCAGATTCTGAAAAATCTGAAGTATCTGAATCTTAATATCTAAATTAAGATGTTGCTAGGAAAGCTCACAAATGAAATGACTCAAGATTTTCTGAAGGACAGTCTCAGTCACGGAGAAGGATCAGGATAAGAAGAGGTCAAAAAATGTATCGAAGCAGGAGATTGAGGTTATGGCGGAGGAAATTAAAGTAAGAAAAAAAAAATACTACCGGGGAAATATATGATACGGGCATTGACCAGTTGAAAATAAGACCTAGATGATGGTAACTGTTAATCTGAAACTGACAAACTGTTGATCTATGAAGAGCCTTGTGTCAGCCTTGTGTCCTTTATGATGATGATGATGATTATTATGTATTATTATTACTACCTTTTTTTTTACTTTAGGAATTATAAGGCAAGGTCATGGTCAAGGTTGTCAAACTTTGAAAAAAATGAACAGATTTATTTTCATTTTTTTTCTTGAGCATACAACTTTTGAGGAGAGTTGAGAAAATCTTTAACAACTTTATTTGAGCATATTATTTCTCTGGTTTTCTTAAGATTGAATTAAGGAAAAACACGACACTTGTAAGATGTTTTTTTTTTCTTAAGAAAGTCTTGTGAATCTGGCCCTTGGTCATATTCATCACATCGAAGAAAAAAATATCCAATTGGACTGGATCTGTCATTTAAAGGAAGGTTCTCATGGCGACAAATGTCGCGAATGTCAAATGTCCCTCGTCAGCTGCTATGATCTATTCCCCCTGCACCTGTACACGGTGGTGTCAGTTAGCGTTGTTTATCAAGGTTTGTTCTGGCTGCCACTGTTTTTCTAATCATCCTGGAATGCCTTGCTGGAATGCAATCCACAGGGCAAGCTGGCAAAACCAGTTCACTACGAAAGGGAGCTTGTGTTTTCAACCCAGCTCTCACCCCGTCAACCTCCGTCAGCTGCTCCGTCTCGACAAAGTAACTTCTTTCTGTTCCCAGCAGTCACAAGTCACATGGCTGCGTGTGCTGCAAAAATTATGAGGCTGCAACGTCATTGTCAAGACGCAGTAGAGAAGCAGCAGCATTTCATTTATCTCTGTTTTAGCCTGACATGATCACATGGGGTTTCCCCTCTGACGTATAAAGGTCTGTTATATTTGCCATGTGCTGCGTGGGCCCCAGCAGCTGCTGCTTCTGCTGAACAACTGTGGTTTTACTTCAAAATGAAAACACTCTTTAAACATGATTGTCTACTAGTAAGAGCCTGAATAACAAAATGTGAATTACAGCTGGAGAACGTCAGTTATAAAGTTCTGTCTGAATCTACACTCAATGGGTTTTTTTAAGTTGCCTTACATTTTACATGACTGTTTTTGTCTTCAGCCAACAGTAAAAACGTTAGTTGGCTGCTCGGGACGTGACGGGGATGTGGCGGTCATTGTGATCGGAGAAGTGGATGAGCTGAGCTCCAAATTCATCTGCTCCGGATTAGGAGAGAAGAAGGGGCCGAGTCCTCAGAACAACACAAAGTAATATTCTTTTACTATTCTGAACGATGCTTGAGCACTGTGTAATGTAGGTGGATGAAGTGGCTCCATCTTTGCTCTCATGTCACAGGCTGATGTGATTGGTCAACATGTCTACTATAAACCTGATGGAGTCCACTCAGACCTAACGTGATTCTGGTTTTTCTTTGACAGCCATCAAACAATCCTGAAGAGTAAAAAAAACACAGAAGGTGTCAGAACTGAGAGGGAAAACCTGCCTCCTAAAGCACAACCTGGGATCGCGCTCAGTTTGAAGGTGCGTCGTCGTATGTTTGTAGCAATAAGATTCTGTTCTTTTTCTGCAAGTTGTCTCTAAGCATTATTTGTACAAACTAAACCATCTAAAAGTGGAAATTACATCTTTTGTGGCCGTCCGTCAGTGTAATAATTCAACGTCTAATAGAACCACACGTGTTCCTCGTGTAACATTTCCAGCTGCAGTCTACAACTTTGAAATAAATGGGTCACGTACAAATAAGTCCATTTAAGGTGGATCCCTGCAGTTACTGCTGTTACTCTGGGTGTATGATGGCAGCGTGGGAGCTGTCGATTTTGGGGTTGGAGGTGGCTTGGAGTGCCTGTTTTTTTTTTTTTTTTTTTTCCGGACGATCTTTAAAAAGAGATTTTCTGTGTTGCCATGGCAACCTCGCACACACTGGCTCGATGGTCTCATCTGGCCTGACCAATGATGGTTCGCTGAGCTAAAGCTGTGTGCTGCTCACTCAGTGGAAACACAAGCCTCAGAGAACGTCGGCCACATCAACACACCCGATACTTATCTCATACGTCACCATCTCATTCTTTAATGTGTTTTTATATAATCCTAAACTCATCCCATGTACCCAACTGTCTTAAAGTTTAAGGAGGAGGACTTTGTTGCTTCTGGTATCGTCTAACACGGCTTTGTCTCTCCCATCAGGGGAAATGTGAGGAGCCAAGCACTTTACTCCCTCTGGCGGTGAGTTGGAGCAACTGCGGTTGAGCTCTGTGCTGAGCGGCCTCATGGCATCACGGCCTGTGACGCTCATGTAATGTCTGTGTTAAACCCACAGGTGTCAGTGAGTGAGCATTCATCATCTCCTGCAGTGGAAAAGGTAACAGACTCATAGACTACAGCCAAATGGGAGTTTGTAACATATTTACTGCTCACGTGTGGTTTCCTGAGTGAAGAACAGTGTTTTGCGCTGTCATCTACAGCGAAAGACACATTTAAAACAGGCTAAAGAGGCTTTTGGAGTCTTTACATGGCAATCCCACCTTCTGTGAGTAACAGGAAATCGTGGTTAGGCCAGCTGTCCCCTCTCTCCCAGCCGCAGATCATCTTTCTCCCAGCAGCATTCTCTCTCTGTGCTGCCGCACCCTCTCAGCTCTCTATGGGAACAGCTGAACTGAACCGTCCTCCCACTGGCTCCATCATCACTCCGGCCTTGAGTTGTCTGAGGAGTGTGCTCGTCATATCCCTCGCTTCATTTTTTCTTTTTTGCGTTGACGTGCAGGCAAATGTGCAGGTGACACACACACACACACACACACAGCGAGAACAGCTGAATCACAGAGGCAACGCAGGATCTCTAGACTGGCTCAGAACAGATGGTTGATGAACTTGATCAGGGAATTAAAGCGCCAGAGATAGAGGATGCGTCAGTCGCAGATGGATGGGACTGTGGGAACGTCTCCTGAGGTTTGGGCCGAGTGAGCGCTCCGTGTCTGTATTCAGTCTTTCCCTCCTTTGCCACAGAAGGAAATGTCTGCGCTCACTTCTTATGTCTTTACCACACTCGGGATGTTGCAGGCCAAGACATGCTGAGGGTGCAATAAACATCCACACCTGGGGTGGGAAGTTTTTGCCATGTCCAGAAAACCCTCACATGCAAAGCCTCTCCTTATCAATCATTGGAAGGAATGTTGCTCTGCAGATGGTTCTCCAGATCCGTAACTCTCATGTCAGTGCTCATACTGTAGTTCTGTTTGTGTCATTAGAATCCACTGTAGGAACTGGAGAACTACAATTTGGTGAAACACGTATTCCAATGATTTAATCAAACATGACAGTAATTCCAGTGTTTCTGAATTAGCTGTCAGCACTGATTGCACTCTTCTGTCATCTTTTGTCACTTGTCCCTCTGCAGACAGAGCTGAAGTCAGCCACTGTGACTGAGAAATCGGCTCCCCAGTCCTCCATCTGCTCCAGGCTTCCCATGAGAACCAACCCTGTCAACGTGAGACCAGCTTCTGCAAATGCGGCACCAGGGTCTGTCAACACAAGACCGGGCTTCGTAAATCTGAGGCTGGCAACCGCTGCACCGTCCCCCTCCCCTAGCAGCTCAGTCAAAAGAGACTCTGGAACAACGTCCCCCACCAAAGGAGACTTGCATACACAGGAGCCTCCGGAGCACAAAGAATCCCAGGACGTGAAAGGTGAGCGAGCCTCATGAGTGTGTGGGATGTATGACGCGTCATGGCATTCTTCGCTTCATCAGCTGTAATATTGAATGTAAAAATCATAACAGAAGCATCACAATCAAGGCTGAGCAGAAAGATGGTTGTTGTTGTTATAGGCTGGAGATACAAGGTGTGATCCACCGACAGCATAAAACAACAGATTTCTGAATGTAGTGAAGCCAACCTGCAGTCCTCCTAATGGCCAGCAGGGGCAACACCAATTGTATCTCTACGAGAAAAGGATGCAGTGTCCACTAATTTATTACCTCCGTCGATATTTTCACAACCGGTTTCTCTCTCAGGACTGAGTGCGCTAAACGAAACAGGATGTTTAGTGCCAGTTTCCACCACGGCGACCGCGTCTCATCCAAATATGGTGAATTTGGATCAGTCATCAGCAGTGAATGTTTTCAAAGCTGATAATGTTTGAGGCCTGACATTCCGGTTATAGGGTCTATGGATGCCATTAAGCAGAGAAAGTCACACTCCTCGTCACACGGCGTTGTAATCTGAGCGTCTCTGTTCCTTGTTGTGTCAGCTGGTTTGTCCTTGCTTGCATGTGAGTGCATATGTGTCACTTCCTGTGATAGAAAGATGGCAGAGCACATTCCAACGCACTGATTGAAACCATCAAACGTCGGCAATGGATTACATTAGATGGATTTAGGTCGCTCAGCAGATGGAAAAAATAAGTGTTCGTTTCTTACCTTAACTTGCCATAGTGGTGGTAGGAAGGGAAGCAGGCGGCCAGCTGCAGAAACTGCTTGGATCCAGGAATGAGGGAAACTATTCCATTCTGCTTCTCGTCGTGTGTTCAGTGGCCTTAGACGACCTTTCATTTGGTCGCAGATGCCAGAGGTCTGGTGTGACTTCTACTCGCAGTGAATGGCCAGCGCAGACCGTTTGGATGATGGCTGGCAATGGTAGAAAAGCACAAATCGTCACCATGAAAAATTAGGGCACATTCCCAACAAAATATTTTCTGTAATATCGGTCATATCATAGTTTTATTACAGTTCTTATTCGATTTTTCACAGTGGAGAACAGAGAAAACTAAGTTTAAATCATTCCAGCTGCTTCACATGAAAACACCACAAGCCACTGACCTAATAGCACAACTGTTTTCCGCTGCTTCCTCTTGAAGAGGAGTAATGGCAGCAGAGCGCAGACCAGAAGCAGCCTGAGCAGAAGTTCTTTAGGTTAGGTTTCTCTGTAGCTGAAGCGAGGGATTTATTTCCTCAGAGCAAAAGTATTTGCCAAATACTACCTCAGCCCGCTGGAATCTTTATGGAGTGACAAAGTGAAAAAAGTCTGGAGAGGAAAAGATTGTGTCGTGGAACTACATGGCACACACCTGCTTGTTTGGTAGCTTCTTTGTCATGGGTGCATGGTCATTCTTAAGACTGCAGATTGGAAGTGAGCGCTTAAGCAGCTCCAGCGTGACGCTAGAGTACAGACAGGCGCTTGCCTGCGCTGTGCTGTTACTTACTCTGCTGAACATGATGGTACGACAAAATCCTGAATGCTTCATTTATTAGATGAAAACACAAAAACATCTTGTAGCAACATAATAGGTAACAAAAACCCAGAGAGAAGAGCGGAAAAATGGTCAAATTTAGAACATTACATAAAAATAATACAATGCAAAATTTTCAATTACATACAAAATTTGTTTTGTATTTTATAGGAATAAATTCATTCTGACCACAAAAGGCTCCTGAGTACAGCTGCACCACAGAGCTGAAGCTTGAATTCTTCCCTCCTGGCTGCTGCTTCACAATGCAGGTTTATCAAACTCTGACTTTAAGCCCTTTAATTCCTCCGAGTTCACTAACTCCGAGGAACGCACGGACAGTTGATCAGAATTTCTTCAATAAGGTATATGTGTGTGTTTGCGCTGAGGGAAGCACATTTTCTCTTTTATTAAGAACGGTTCTTACATTTCTTTCAGTTATGAACGAGCAGCATTCTGAATCTATATTTGTCTCTGCTCTTTGCGGTTTTCACATCAGTGCCTCTGCCAACGCAGGTGTCAGGGTGACGTTAGCACCATCCAGAGGAAAACAATGGTAATGATTTCCACATGGACTGTCTACTAAAAAAAATGCTTCCCCCTGTAGCTGCAGGCACATTGGAGCCAGCATGCAAGATTTATGGATTAATACCTGTCAAACATCTGAAAAGAAAAAAAATGTCCAGTATTTGACAGAATTGAAGGACAAGTGAACTCAGATGTTATTTGTTATTTAATGTGGCTGATAAATGAACAATACCCAACATGGACACACATTTCTTGCGTTTTTCCAACGTCATGATTCAGCGACATCAATGTCACACTGAAAAGGTGTCGTCAAATAATAAAGACTGAACTTAAACTGTTCCTCAAACATTATCAAAGCCTCATTATCTCTGACTATTTAGGGCAAAACACACCAGGTTCTCAGTACAACTAGTCGGTTTGTCTGCATCAGTCCTGAAACAAGATCTGCTTGAAAGATGAGAAACTCTTGACAGTCTAGTGTGAAGCTGAAGAGAAAAGGGACTGAATATAACAACGAATGTTGGAAGTTGCTGCAGGGGAGAACTCTACTTGTGATCTCTAGAGTATTTATGCTGATCTTTGATTGTATTTGCCAAACACAACATTTTAAAACCCATTATACAAATGAGAGAAATCTAGACAAAAGGATGCGACTGCTAGGAAAATGGCTGCACAAACACCGGCGGATGTATGAGAGTTTGTTGTGAATGCCGGGGCACTGAACAAGGGACGAACATATGGGAAGAGGGAAGGAAAGGGAAAGGAACAGCTGTTGGGCTGCGAGTTGAGATGGGCCGGACACTGCTGGATAAATGTGTCTTGACTCTGGACAGAAAATACTGACAGTCTGTCCTTGACAATGGCAGGAAGCTTATTCCGAGGGGAAGAGGAGGCCGACAAAGGCTCATGCCTCAGCTGTTTTCTTTTGATTGTGGGGAACGACAAGGATTCCTGTGTCCTGTGAGCAGCGAGTGTGACAGTCGCAACAACTGCAGCAGATGAATTAAATAATCTGCTGTGGCGCATTCAACCACTGGAGAGAGACTAAACCTGCTGTGAATACGCGGTGAATATTCAAGATGCTGTAAACAAGATTGAACAGTAATGCATGACAAAACCTGATAATGGTTTGTAACACCAGAGGGAGGGGATCAACTCTGCCACATATGTACTCTCTGATATTGTTGACGGTAGCTAGGTTGAACTATGCTTTATGAAAATCTGGACAGCTGATCTTATTTAAAATGTATATTAAAATAAGTTATTTATTCCTTAATAATCAAGTAAAAGTCAGTGAAAGTGAAAAGTTTGTTTTACACGAGTGGTTTTCTACAGGAAACTAGAGCCATTACATGACGTCCGGGAGAAAATGGGTGAAAATTGGTTTAAAAAGGTCAAAATGCATCTGAGTTAGCCATGGACGACGGTCCCAGGCACAAACACTTTGATCTCGCAACGAGATGTGATGAACATTTTGTGCCACTGGACTTCTTTTCCAAGCTGCTTTTTCCATCTAGTCCAAAACTTTATTTTTATTCAAAGATTTATGAAAACTGAAGCTATGAACACGGTCTCAGAGTTGTGTGTTATCTGCATAAAATGAAAGTGAAAGAGTAGAAGTGGAGAAATGGAGCTGAACCTAGATATGTGGATGAGTGCGTGTTGTAGGAGCACATGTGCATGACCGTGAAAGTGTCGGTCTCCAGCTGCGAGCGTGTCTTTATGTGTATACGTGGTGTTTGTGTGTGTTCGTGTTTATACACCCCCCCGTCTGTCGGTCAGCTTTCCTCTCTTCACCTTCAGAGGGAAGGACGCACATTCCACTGCTGCTTCCCGAGTCTAGCCCTGGGCGACGCTCAGCCAGCGCTGATAAGTGACAGGGGCCCCAGCCCCCCTCACAGGAGGTCACCCCCCCCACTCCTCCACACACACTTCCTCCCTGTCCTTCCGTCCACAGACATGCTGCTTGGGAATTCTCGCCTACCCTCTGCCCCACCTTCTCTCGTTGTGCAAAATATTCATAAGAGATAGTTCTTAATTTTTGTGTATGTACCCCCCCCCCCACACACACACACACTCACCCTTTTTTTTGTCCTTTGTTGTACATACAAGCTGACGTCTCAGCAGTGGCATGAGAAAACTCAAACAGGAGATGGATCAATCAGAGTGATTTAACCCAGATATTTTCCGTCATGTTAATAGCTGTTTTCACAGGTAGCTGTAATGACAGCAGTCGGAGTGCAGCTGCAGCTGCAGAGGTGCCTTTCAGGCACAAAGGTGTGGGGTTTGAGCATTTTTTGGTGTGTTAGGACAGGTTAGTCAGGTTGCATGTGAGGAGACAAAGGGGTATTAATGCTAAAACAAGACCCGGTGTTTCTTCATCAAGGTTCACGTCAATAGCACCAATTCTCTCCTTCCCTTCTCTTTTTTATGTCCATCTATTAGGCATTCCACTCAGACCTACACCAAGGCTCCGAGCTCAGAAAAAAACACTAGCCGCGTGTGTGTGTGTGTGTGTGTGTGTGTGTGTGTGCGCACACACGCACACAGTCGGTGCGTGCCTGAATGTGTGTCAGCCTCAATTGCTGGAGCCTGTCCAAGGTTTCCGTGGTGACCACACAACACAACGAGACAATCAGAGGCAAGCCCACGCAGCGCGACGAGAGGACATTAACACAGGAACTGTGGGTCAGGGGTCAGAGGAAGGCAGGGCAAGACGGGG
>NW_027614693.1:12500-23268 GCF_965212315.1 Lampetra planeri | reverse complement strand
CAGCCCCTCCCCCCTGTCCCCCCAGCCCCTCCCCCCTGTCCCCCCAGCCCCTCCCCAGTGCCCCCCCAGCCCCTCCCCAGTGTCCCCCCCAGCCCCTCCCCCGTGCCCCCCCAGCCCCTCCCCCCCTGTCCCCCCAGCCCCTCCCCAGTGCCCCCCCAGCCCCTCCCCCGTGTCCCTCCCAGCCCCTCCCCCCTGTCCCCCCAGCCCCTCCCCCGTGCCCCCCCAGCCCCTCCCCCGTGTCCCCCCAGCCCCTCCCCTGTGCCCCCCCCCCCCCCCAGTGAGTGAGCTGGTTGTGAGGCACCGGCCTTGAGCTTCCTGCGAGCGTTGAACTTCCTCAGCTGCTCCACCGTCTCGGGCAGGTGCACCTTGCAGGCATAGCGGTCCCTCTCCTGGGGCAAACAACACCGCAACTAACGCAACTGACGCAACTCACGCAACTACAGCAACCACCGTCTCGGGCAGGTGCACCTTGCAGGCATAGCGGTCCCTCTCCTGGGGCAAACAACACCGCAACTAACGCAACTGACGCAACTCACGCAACTACAGCAACCACCGTCTCGGGCAGGTGCACCTTGCAGGCATAGCGGTCCCTCTCCTGGGGCAAACAACACCGCAACTAACGCAACTGACGCAACTGACACAACTCGCGCAACTACAGCAACCACCGTCTCGGGCAGGTGCACCTTGCAGGCATAGCGGTCCCTCTCCTGGGGCAAACAACACCGCAACTAACGCAACTGACGCAACTCACGCAACTACAGCAACCACCGTCTCGGGCAGGTGCACCTTGCAGGCATAGCGGTCCCTCTCCTGGGGCAAACAACACCGCAACTAACGCAACTGACGCAACTGACACAACTCGCGCAACTACAGCAACCACCGTCTCGGGCAGGTGCACCTTGCAGGCATAGCGGTCCCTCTCCTGGGGCAAACAACACCGCAACTAACGCAACTGACGCAACTGACGCAACTGACACAACTCGCGCAACTACAGCAACCACCGTCTCGGGCAGGTGCACCTTGCAGGCATAGCGGTCCCTCTCCTGGGGCAAACAACACCGCAACTAACGCAACTGACGCAACTGACGCAACTGACACAACTCGCGCAACAACAGCAACCACCGTCTCGGGCAGGTGCACCTTGCAGGCATAGCGGTCCCTCTCCTGGGGCAAACAACACCGCAACTAACGCAACTGACGCAACTGACACAACTCGCGCAACTACAGCAACCACCGTCTCGGGCAGGTGCACCTTGCAGGCATAGCGGTCCCTCTCCTGGGGCAAACAACACCGCAACTAACGCAACTGACGCAACTCGCGCAACTACAGCAACCACCGTCTCGGGCAGGTGCACCTTGCAGGCATAGCGGTCCCTCTCCTGGGGCAAACAACACCGCAACTAACGCAACTGACGCAACTGACACAACTCGCGCAACTACAGCAACCACCGTCTCGGGCAGGTGCACCTTGCAGGCATAGCGGTCCCTCTCCTGGGGCAAACAACACCGCAACTAACGCAACTGACGCAACTGACACAACTCGCGCAACTACAGCAACCACCGTCTCGGGCAGGTGCACCTTGCAGGCATAGCGGTCCCTCTCCTGGGGCAAACAACACCGCAACTAACGCAACTGACGCAACTGACGCAACTGACACAACTCGCGCAACTACAGCAACCACCGTCTCGGGCAGGTGCACCTTGCAGGCATAGCGGTCCCTCTCCTGGGGCAAACAACACCGCAACTAACGCAACTGACGCAACTGACACAACTCGCGCAACTACAGCAACCACCGTCTCGGGCAGGTGCACCTTGCAGGCATAGCGGTCCCTCTCCTGGGGCAAACAACACCGCAACTAACGCAACTGACGCAACTGACACAACTCGCGCAACTACAGCAACCACCGTCTCGGGCAGGTGCACCTTGCAGGCATAGCGGTCCCTCTCCTGGGGCAAACAACACCGCAACTAATGCAACTGACGCAACTGACGCAACTCGCGCAACTACAGCAACCACCGTCTCGGGCACGTGCACCTTGCAGGCATAGCGGTCCCTCTCTTGGGGCAAACAACACCGCAACTAACGCAACTGACGCAACTCACGCAACTCGCGCAACTACAGCAACCACCGTCTCGGGCAGGTGCACCTTGCAGGCATAGCGGTCCCTCTCCTGGGGCAAACAACACCGCAACTAACGCAACTGACGCAACTCGCGCAACTACAGCAACCACCGTCTCGGGCAGGTGCACCTTGCAGGCATAGCGGTCCCTCTCCTGGGGCAAACAACACCGCAACTAACGCAACTGACGCAACTCGCGCAACTACAGCAACCACCGTCTCGGGCAGGTGCACCTTGCAGGCATAGCGGTCCCTCTCCTGGGGCAAACAACACCGCAACTAACGCAACTGACGCAACTCGCGCAACTACAGCAACCACCGTCTCGGGCAGGTGCACCTTGCAGGCATAGCGGTCCCTCTCCTGGGGCAAACAACACCGCAACTAACGCAACTGACGCAACTCGCGCAACTACAGCAACCACCGTCTCGGGCAGGTGCACCTTGCAGGCATAGCGGTCCCTCTCCTGGGGCAAACAACACCGCAACTAACGCAACTGACGCCAACTGACGCAACTCACGCAACTACAGCAACCACCGTCTCGGGCAGGTGCACCTTGCAGGCATAGCGGTCCCTCTCCTGGGGCAAACAACACCGCAACTAACGCAACTCACGCAACTCGCGCAACTACAGCAACCACCGTCTCGGGCAGGTGCACCTTGCAGGCATAGCGGTCCCTCTCCTGGGGCAAACAACACCGCAACTAACGCAACTGACGCAACTCGCGCAACTACAGCAACCACTGTCTCGGGCAGGTGCACCTTGCAGGCATAGCGGTCCCTCTCCTGGGGCAAACAACACCGCAACTAACGCAACTCACGCAACTACAGCAACCACCGTCTCGGGCAGGTGCACCTTGCAGGCATAGCGGTCCCTCTCCTGGGGCAAACAACACCGCAACTAACGCAACTGACGCAACTCACGCAACTACAGCAACCACCGTCTCGGGCAGGTGCACCTTGCAGGCATAGCGGTCCCTCTCCTGGGGCAAACAACACCGCAACTAACGCAACTGACGCAACTCACGCAACTACTGCAACTCACGCAACTCACGCAACTACAGCAACTCACGCAACTCGCGCAACTACAGCAACCACCGTCTCGGGCAGGTGCACCTTGCAGGCATAGCGGTCCCTCTCCTGGGGCAAACAACACCGCAACTAACGCAACTGACGCAACTCACGCAACTACAGCAACCACCGTCTCGGGCAGGTGCACCTTGCAGGCATAGCGGTCCCTCTCCTGGGGCAAACAACACCGCAACTAACGCAACTGACGCAACTCGCGCAACTACAGCAACCACCGTCTCGGGCAGGTGCACCTTGCAGGCATAGCGGTCCCTCTCCTGGGGCAAACAACACCGCAACTAACGCAACTGACGCAACTCGCGCAACTACAGCAACCACCGTCTCGGGCAGGTGCACCTTGCAGGCATAGCGGTCCCTCTCCTGGGGCAAACAACACCGCAACTAACGCAACTGACGCAACTCGCGCACCTACAGCAACCACCGTCTCGGGCAGGTGCACCTTGCAGGCATAGCGGTCCCTCTCCTGGGGCAAACAACACCGCAACTAACGCAACTGAAGCAACTCACGCCACTACAGCAACCACCGTCTCGGGCAGGTGCACCTTGCAGGCATAGCGGTCCCTCTCCTGGGGCAAACAACACCGCAACTAACGCAACTGACGCAACTCGCGCAACTACAGCAACCACCGTCTCGGGCAGGTGCACCTTGCAGGCATAGCGGTCCCTCTCCTGGGGCAAACAACACCGCAACTAACGCAACTGACGCAACTCACGCAACTACAGCAACCACCGTCTCGGGCAGGTGCACCTTGCAGGCATAGCGGTCCCTCTCCTGGGGCAAACAACACCGCAACTAACGCAACTGACGCAACTCACGCAACTACAGCAACCACCGTCTCGGGCAGGTGCACCTTGCAGGCATAGCGGTCCCTCTCCTGGGGCAAACAACACCGCAACTAACGCAACTGACGCAACTCACGCAACTACAGCAACCACCGTCTCGGGCAGGTGCACCTTGCAGGCATAGCGGTCCCTCTCCTGGGGCAAACAACACCGCAACTAACGCAACTGACGCAACTCACGCAACTACAGCAACCACCGTCTCGGGCAGGTGCACCTTGCAGGCATAGCGGTCCCTCTCCTGGGGCAAACAACACCGCAACTAACGCAACTGACGCAACTCACGCAACTACAGCAACCACCGTCTCGGGCAGGTGCACCTTGCAGGCATAGCGGTCCCTCTCCTGGGGCAAACAACACCGCAACTAACGCAACTGACGCAACTCGCGCAACTACAGCAACCACCGTCTCGGGCAGGTGCACCTTGCAGGCATAGCGGTCCCTCTCCTGGGGCAAACAACACCGCAACTAACGCAACTGAAGCAACTCACGCCACTACAGCAACCACCGTCTCGGGCAGGTGCATCTTGCAGGCATAGCGGTCCCTCTCCTGGGGCAAACAACACCGCAACTAACGCAACTGACGCAACTCACGCAACTACAGCAACCACCGTCTCGGGCAGGTGCACCTTGCAGGCATAGCGGTCCCTCTCCTGGGGCAAACAACACCGCAACTAACGCAACTCACGCAACTACAGCAACCACCGTCTCGGGCAGGTGCACCTTGCAGGCATAGCGGTCCCTCTCCTGGGGAAAACAACACCGCAACTAACGCAACTGACGCAACTCACGCAACTACAGCAACCACCGTCTCGGGCAGGTGCACCTTGCAGGCATAGCGGTCCCTCTCCTGGGGCAAACAACACCGCAACTAACGCAACTGACGCAACTCACGCAACTACAGCAACCACCGTCTCGGGCAGGTGCACCTTGCAGGCATAGCGGTCCCTCTCCTGGGGCAAACAACACCGCAACTAACGCAACTGACGCAACTCACGCAACTACAGCAACCACCGTCTCGGGCAGGTGCACCTTGCAGGCATAGCGGTCCCTCTCCTGGGGCAAACAACACCGCAACTAACGCAACTGACGCAACTCGCGCAACTACAGCAACCACCGTCTCGGGCAGGTGCACCTTGCAGGCATAGCGGTCCCTCTCCTGGGGCAAACAACACCGCAACTAACGCAACTGACGCAACTCACGCAACTACAGCAACCACCGTCTCGGGCAGGTGCACCTTGCAGGCATAGCGGTCCCTCTCCTGGGAAAAACAACACCGCAACTAACGCAACTGACGCAACTCACGCAACTACAGCAACCACCGTCTCGGGCAGGTGCACCTTGCAGGCATAGCGGTCCCTCTCCTGGGGCAAACAACACCGCAACTAACGCAACTGACGCAACTCACGCAACTACAGCAACCACCGTCTCGGGCAGGTGCACCTTGCAGGCATAGCGGTCCCTCTCCTGGGGCAAACAACACCGCAACTAACGCAACTGACGCAACTCACGCAACTACAGCAACCACCGTCTCGGGCAGGTGCACCTTGCAGGCATAGCGGTCCCTCTCCTGGGGCAAACAACACCGCAACTAACGCAACTGACGCAACTCGCGCAACTACAGCAACCACCGTCTCGGGCAGGTGCACCTTGCAGGCATAGCGGTCCCTCTCCTGGGGCAAACAACACCGCAACTAACGCAACTGACGCAACTGACGCAACTCACGCAACTACAGCAACTACAGCAACTCACGCAACTACCACAATCACAGCAACTGACGCAACTACTGCAACTCACGCAACTACCGCAACTCACATGAATCTATCGCAACTACCGAAACTCGCGCGACAAGCGTAGCAGATGGCTGCTGCTGAGTGTGGTGGCAGTGGTGGTGGCGGTGGTGGTGGTGGTGGTGGTGGTGGTAGCAGTGGTGGTGGCGGCGGTGGCGGCGGTGGCGGCGGTGGTGGGGCGGTGGTGGGGCGGTGGTGGTGGTGACGGTGGTGGTGGTGGGGCGGGTGGCGGTGGTGACGGTGGTGGTGGCGGCGGTGGCGGTAGTGGCGGTGGTGGCGGTGGCGGTAGTGGCAGTGGTGGTGGCGGCGGTGGTGGCGGCGGTGGCGGTGGTGGCAGTGGCGGCGGTGGCGGTAGTGGTGGCAGTGGGGCGGTGGTGGTGGTGGCGGCGGTGGCGGTAGTGGTGGTGGCGGTGGTGGCGGTGGTGGCGGTGGCGGTAGTGGTGGCGGTGGGGCGGTGGTGGTGGTGGCGGCGGTGGCGGTGGTGGCGGTGGCGGTGGTGGCGGTAGTGGCAGTGGTGGTGGTGGCGGTGGTGGTAGCAGCGGTGGCAGCGGGTGGCGGCGGTGGTGGGGCGGTGGTGGTGGCGGTGGTGGTGGTGACGGTGGTGGTGGTGGTGGTGGTGGGGCGGTGGTGGCGGCGGTGGTGGTGGCGGCGGCGGCGGTGGTGGTGACGGTGGTGGTGGTGTTGGTGGTGGTGGGGCGGTGGCGGTGGTGGCGGTGGTGACGGTGGTGGTGGTGAGGTGGTGGCGGCGGTGGCGGTAGTGGTGGCGGTGGGGCGGTGGTGGTGGTAGTGGTGGTGGTGGTGGTGGTGGGGCGGTGGTGGTGGCGGCGGTGGCGGTAGTGGTGGTGGTGGCGGTGGTGGTGGTGGTGGGGCGGTGGTGACGGCGGTGGCGGTAGTGGTGGCGGTGGGGCGGCGGTGGTGGTGGCGGTGGTGGTGGTGGTGGTGGTGGTGGAGGCGGTGGTGGAGGCGGTGGTGGAGGCTTGCCGGGTGTGGTAGTACGCGCACCTTGAGCCAGGGGTGGTTGAGTGCCTCGTAGACGGTGATGCGCTCCGCCGGGTCCAGCATGAGCATCCTGCGGATCAGGTCCTTGGCGCTCTCAGAGATGTTGTCCCACTGCCGCGGGTTCATCTGCGCACAAAGACAAAGGCGGCCCCGGGTAGCCTTCGGCGGCATATCGGGGCAAGTGCTGCGAGACCCCCGGCATAGCCTGGAACGGGCTGCCGGGGCGAGTGTGCGTGCGCGTGTGCGCATGTGTGCGTGTGTGCGTGTGTGCGTGTGTGTATGTGCGTGTGTGCGAGTGAGTGTGTATGCGTGTGCGAGTTGGAGTGTGTGTGTGTATGTGCGTGTGTGCGTGTGTGGATGTGCGTGCGCGTGTGCGCGTGTGCGTGTGTGTGTGTGCGTATGTGCGTGTGTATGTGCGTGTGTATGTGCGTGTGCGTGTGTGCGAGTGAGTGTGTATGCGTGTGCGAGTTGGAGTGTGTGTGCGTGTGTGTGCGTGCGCGTGTGCGCGTGTGCGTGTGTGTGTGTGCGTATGTGCGTGTGTATGTGCGTGTGTATGTGCGTGTGCGTGTGCGTGTGTGCGAGTGAGTGTGTATGCGTGTGCGAGTTGGAGTGTGTGTGCGTGTGTGTGCGCGTGTGCGTGTGTGTGTGTGCGTATGTGCGTGTGTATGTGCGTGTGTATGTGCGTGTGCGTGTGTGCGAGTGAGTGTGTATGCATGTGCGAGTTGGAGTGTGTGTGCGTGTGTGTGTGTATGTGCGTGTGCGTGTGTGCGAGTGAGTGTGTATGCGTGTGCGAGTTGGAGTGTGTGTGCGTGTGTGTGCGTGTGTGCGTGTGATGTTGTGTGTTGTCGAGTAATAAAGAGTGTTGCTCCCAAGACAACGTCTGTGACTCAATAGGACTCACTACACAGATGATGACGATGATGCTAATGCTGACGATGATGCTGATGCTGATGATGCTAATGCTGATGATGATAATGATTTTAATGATGATGATGCTAATGATGATAATGCTGCAAATGATGATGATGATGCTAATGATGATGCAGCTGATGATGCTGTCACTGATGATGCTGCTGACACTGCTGATGATGATGACACTGCTGATGCTGATGACACTGCTGCTGCCGATGCTGATGATGATGCCACCTTACCTTGTACTTGCCCCTGATGATGATGACACTGCTGATGATGATGACACTGCTGATGATGATGACACTGATGATGATGATGACACTGCTGATGATGATGATGCCACCTTACCTTGTACTTGCCCCTGATGATGATGATGATGACACTGCTGATGATGATGATACTGCTGATGATGACACTGCTGATGATGATGATGCCACCTTACCTTGTACTTGCCCCTGATGATGATGATACTGCTGATGATGATGACACTGCTGATGATGATGATGATACTGCTGATGATGATGACACTGCTGATGATGATGATGATACTGCTGATGATGATGATGACACTGCTGATGATGATGATGATGCCACCTTACCTTGTACTTGCCCCTGATGATGATGATGACACTGCTGATGACACTGCTGATGATGATGATACTGCTGCTGCTGATGATGACACTGCTGCTGATGATGATGACACTGCTGCTGCTGATGATGATGACACTGCTGATGACACTGCTGCTGCTGATGATGATGATGCCACCTTACCTTGTACTTGCCCCTGATGATGATGCTGCTGCTGATGATGATGATGATGCCACCTTACCTTGTACTTGCCCCTGATGATGATGATGATGACACTGCTGATGATGATGACACTGCTGCTGATGATGATGCCACCTTACCTTGTACTTGCCCCTGACGATGGCCTCGAAGAGGCGCTCCTTGGTGCCGTAGAAGGGGAGGCACCCGCTGAGCAGGATGAAGAGCATCACCCCGCAGCCCCACACGTCCACGGGCTTGCCGTAGGGCTCCCGCTTCACCACCTCGGGCGCCATGAAGTGAGGCGTGCCAACTCGCCCTGCCAACGTCACCACCACCATCACCACCATCACCACCAACATCACCATCACCACCATCATCATCATCATCACCATCATCACCACCATCACTACCACCATCATCACCATCATCACCATCATCACCATCATCACCATCATCACCACCATCACTACCACCATCATCACCATCATCACCATCATCACCATCATCACCACCATCACCACCACCATCATCATCACCATCACCATCACCACCATCATCATCATCACCACCACCACTACCACCATCACCGTCACCATCATCATCACCACCATCACCATCACCACCATCATCATCATCACCACCACCACTACCACCATCACCGTCACCATCATCACCACCATCATCACCACCATCATCACCACCATCACCACCATCATCATCATCATCACCATTATCACCATCATCACCATCATCACCACCATCACCACCATCATCACCACCACCATCACCATCACCATCATCACCATCATCACCACCATCATCATCATCATCACCATCACCATCACCACCATCACCATCATCATCACCACCACCACCACCATCATCACCACCATCACCACCATCATCATCATCATCACCACCATCACCACCATCATCATCACCATCACCACCATCACCACCACTACCACCATAACCGTCACCATCATCACCACCATCATCACCACCATCACCACCATCACCACCATCACCACCATCACCACCATCATCACCACCATCATCATCACCATCACCATCACCACCACCACCATCACCACCACCATCATCATCACCATCACCACCACCACCATCATCATCACCACCATCATCATCACCATCACCACCATCACCACCATCACCACCATCACCACCATCATCACCACCATCACCACCATCATCACCACCATCATCACCACCAACACCACCATCATCACCCCGCAGCCCCACACGTCCACAGGCTTGCCGTAGGGCTCCCTCTTCACCACCTCGGGCGCCATGAAGTGAGGCGTGCCAACTCGCCCTGCCAACATCACCACCACCATCACCACCATCACCACCATCATCATCACCACCACCACCATCATCACCACCATCACCACCGTCATCATCACCACCATCACCATCATCACCACCATCATCACCGTCATCACCGTCACCATCATCACCACCACCATCACCACCATCATCATCACCATCACCACCATCATCATCATCACCACCACCATCACCACCATCATCACCACCATCATCACCACCACCATCACCATCATCACCACCATCATCATCATCACCACCATCATCATCATCACCACCACCATCACCACCGTCACCACCATCACCACCATCATCACCACCATCATCATCATCACCATCACCACCATCATCATCATCACCACCACCATCACCACCACCATCATCATCACCATCATCACCACCACCACCATCATCATCACCACCATCATCATCACCATCACCACCATCACCACCATCACCACCATCACCACCATCATCACCACCATCATCATCACCATCACCATCACCACCATCACCATCATCATCACCACCACCACCATCATCACCACCATCACCACCACCATCATCATCATCATCACCACCATCACCACCATCATCATCACCATCACCACCATCACCACCATCACCACCACTACCACCACTACCACCGTCACCATCATCACCACCATCATCACCACCATCATCACCACCATCATCATCACCACCACCACCATCACCACCATCATCATCACCACCACCATCACCATCATCGTCACCATCATCACCACCATCACTGCCATCACCGCCATCACCACCATCAACGTCATCACCAACAGCATCATCACCATCATCACCATGAAGTGTATCTGTGTATATGTATCTGTATGTGTGTATATGTATGTATGTATATGTATAGAAACAT
>NW_027614693.1:0-7500 GCF_965212315.1 Lampetra planeri | reverse complement strand
CCTGGTCACACACACACGCAGTGAGGCTGGTCACACACACACACGCTGCCTGGTCACACACACACACACGTTGCCTGGTCACACACACACGCAGTGAGGCTGGTCACACACACACACGCTGCCTGGTCACACACACACACACGCTGCCTGGTCACACACACACACACGTTGCCTGGTCACACACACACACACGTTGCCTGGTCACACACACACACACGTTGCCTGGTCACACACACACACACGTTGCCTGGTCACACACACACACACACGTTTTCTGGTCACACACACACACACACACGCTGCCTGGTCACACACACACACACGTTGCCTGGTCACACACACACACACACGCTGCCTGGTCACACACACACACACACACGCTGCCTGGTCACACACACACACACGTTGCCTGGTCACACACACACACACACGTTTTCTGGTCACACACACACACACGCTGCCTGGTCACACACACACACACACACACGTTGCCTGGTCACACACACACACACGCTGCCTGGTCACACACACACACACGCTGCCTGGTCACACACACACACACACGTTGCCTGGTCACACACACACACACGCTGCCTGGTCACACACACACGTTGCCTGGTCACACACACACACACGCTGCCTGGTCACACACACACGCACGTTGCCTGGTCACACACACGTTGCCTGGTCACACACACACACACGCTGCCTGGTCACACACACACACGCTGCCTGGTCACACACACACACACGCTGCCTGGTCACACACACACACACGCTGCCTGGTCACACACACACACGCTGCCTGGTCACACACACACACACGTTGCCTGGTCACACACACACACACGTTGCCTGGTCACACACACACACACGCTGCCTGGTCACACACACACACGCAGTGAGGCTGGTCACACACACGCTGCCTGGTCACACACACGCTGCCTGGTCACACACACACACACGTTGCCTGGTCACACACAAACACACGTTGCCTGGTCACACACACACACGCTGCCTGGTCACACACACACGCAGTGAGGCTGGTTACACACACACACACGTTGCCTGGTCACACACACACACACGCTGCCTGGTCACACACACACACACGCTGCCTGGTCACACACACACACACGTTGCCTGGTCACACACACACACGCTGCCTGGTCACACACACACACACGTTGCCTGGTCACACACACACGTTGCCTGGTCACACACACACACACGTTGCCTGGTCACACACACACACGTTGCCTGGTCACACACACACACACGTTGCCTGGTCACACACACACACACGTTGCCTGGTCACACACACACACGTTGCCTGGTCACACACACACACACGTTGCCTGGTCACACACACACACGTTGCCTGGTCACACACACACGTTGCCTGGTCACACACACACACACGTTGCCTGGTCACACACACACACACGCTGCCTGGTCACACACACACACACGCTGCCTGGTCACACACACACACACGTTGCCTGGTCACACACACACACACGTTGCCTGGTCACACACACACACACGCTGCCTGGTCACACACACACACACGCTGCCTGGTCACACACACACACACGTTGCCTGGTCATACACACACACACCTTGCCTGGTCACACACACACACACGTTGCCTGGTCACACACACACACACGTTGCCTGGTCACACACACACACACGTTGCCTGGTCATACACACACATGCTGCCTGGTCACACACACACACACGTTGCCTGGTCATACACACACACACGTTGCCTGGTCACACACACACACACGCTGCCTGGTCACACACACACACACGTTGCCTGGTCATACACACACACACGTTGCCTGGTCACACACACACACACGTTGCCTGGTCACACACACACACACACGTTGCCTGGTCACACACACACACACGTTGCCTGGTCATACACACACATGCTGCCTGGTCACACACACACACACGTTGCCTGGTCACACACACACACGTTGCCTGGTCACACACACACACACACGTTGCCTGGTCACACACACACACACGTTGCCTGGTCATACACACACATGCTGCCTGGTCACACACACACACACGTTGCCTGGTCACACACACACACACGTTGCCTGGTCACACACACACACACGCTGCCTGGTCACACACACACACACGTTGCCTGGTCATACACACACACACACGTTGCCTGGTCATACACACACACACGTTGCCTGGTCATACACACACGTTGCCTGGTCACACACACACATGCTGCCTGGTCACACACACGCTGCCTGGTCACACACACACACACACGCTGCCTGGTCACACACACACACGTTGCCTCGGCACACCGGCGCCGGCACCACCGCGGCAAGAGCCGCCGCGAGCCGGGAGCAGCGCCTACCCGGGGCGGCACCGCGGGCGGGCGGGGGGGGGGGGGGCCCGTGTAGCCCACGTGCCAGAGGTCGCAACCGGGTACCCGATACCCGTACCCTACCCGATACCCGGCTACCCGTACTCGGCCGGGTACGGGTAGCCGTTTGCGACCCTGGTGCGGCCGGGTACGGGTACGGGTAGGCCGTGAGTCACTGGTGAGTCACCGTGATTGTCACTCATTTCCCAACGTCTTGTCTCTGCTCACAAATCAAGTTCCTAGAATCAACCCACCCGCGCCTGCAACATGGCTTCATCACAGAGGTCGCAATCGGGTACCCGATACCCGTACCCTACCCGTAACCGGCCGGGTACGGGTATGGCCGGGTACGGGTAGACGTTTGCGACCCTGGTGCGGCCGGGTACGGGTACGGGGGGTAAGGAATCAAAACCCGTTTGCGAGCTCTGGCCCACGCAGACTCACGGCAGGGGGGGAGGGGGGCAAGTGCCGTCAATAAGTTC
This sequence comes from Lampetra planeri, assembly GCF_965212315.1. Classification (NCBI taxonomy): domain Eukaryota; kingdom Metazoa; phylum Chordata; class Hyperoartia; order Petromyzontiformes; family Petromyzontidae; genus Lampetra; species Lampetra planeri. The sequence goes on along the minus strand of NW_027614693.1, from coordinate 4,608 downwards.
AGCACACGGGAATGGGGCCTTGCCCTCCCTGGCTGTAGCAACACGGCGTGGTGGTGGTGGAAATGTTCAAACACCGAATAGATTACGCCGCTCGCAAGGAATCAGGTTACCGCATTAACCACACGCACGGTGCCTCGCGGTGCACACGTAACCAACACGGCTCTGGTGATAATAATAAAATCATAATTACATTATAATAATAATAGTAATCTATGATGATGGAGCGTCTTGGAAACTGATTGGCCTGCACCGGCCTTCTGGTCCGACACTGGTGGTGAGACCAGACCCCCCCATTGAAGGCTGCTCTCTCTTTCGAAGACGATCCATCATCATGTATTTTATAATTATTTTATTATTATTTTATTATTAGCTCATTATTATTTTATTATTATTTTATTATTATTTAATTAGTATTTTAGTATCATTTTATTATTATTTTATTATTATTTTATTATTATTTAATTATCATCAGAGCCGTGTTGTTCGAATGTTCACCACAAGGTACTGTGCGTACGGCTAATGCGGTTTAATCTGTTTGGTGTTTGAACATCTCAAACATCTCAGACACCTCAAACGCCCCTCTGCAGTTTTATCGCCAGAGATGGGTAAAGCGCCCTCTTCTGTTCAGACTTTGCTCCTGGCAAACACTAAAGTTCAACATATTCACCAACAGCAACGAGGAGGGGGGCGTGGCGCTGGCCCCCCCCCCCCTCCCCGTGCCACAGCACTCGCCCCGACCGCCTGCCGAGGCTACACGGGGGACCTTTGTCTGTGCGCGCGAGAGCGTCCGCTCACGCGGGGAGCGGCGGCACTTGCCCCCTTCCGGCGCGAGGCTACGCGGCGCGCCTTTACCTTCATGTCCCTGTGGATGACGTTGTTGTCGTGGCAGTAGCGGAGGGCCTCCAGGATCTGGCGCATGTAGTGGCTGCGGGTGCGAAACGACGGACAGAGAAGGGTGGGGGGGGGGGGGAGTTGAAGCACCGCGCGTGGTCAAAACAAACAGCGAGAGAGAGAGAGGTGATAGTTCCTGTAGAACTGCCTCCACAATGCGATGGAGAGGGTACAGAGCCCCCACCCTCCACCCCCCCCCACCCCCCCTACACCCCCCCCCCCACCCCCCCACCCCCCCTACACCCCCCCCCCCACCCCCCCCCACCCCCCCTCCACCCCCCCCCCTCCACCCCACGCTCCACGCCGGCTGTGGATCGGCACACACAGCGGCGCCGCACCGATGGATTCGTTGATTTCCGTCGTGAGCTTCTGTGGCCTGTTTGGGAAGTTGGTCAGCCTGGAGGAGGTGGGGGGGGGGGGCGTGGTGGGGGGTGGGGGGGTGGGGGGTATGGGGGGTGGTGATGGGGGGGGAGGGGGGTGGGGGGGGGGTATGGGGGGAGGGGGGTGGGGGGGGGCGGGTGGGGGAGGGGTGGTGGGGAGGGAGGTGGTGATGGGGGAGGGGGTGGGGGGGGGTATGGGGGGAGGGGGGGTGGGGGAGGGGTCACGGGGGGGAGGGGAGGGGCTGTCACCCACCTGGCCACGGCCTCACTGTACACGAAGCCGGCGTCTGCCCGCTTCACGATCTCGAAGCACAGGTCAGCGCCGTCCATGCTGCGGGGACACGCGGGGGGGACATCACACACACAGTCACACACACACAGACACACACAGTCACACACACACAGACACACAGTCACACACACACACACAGACACACACACACACAGTCACACACACACAGACACACACACACACACAGACACACAGATACACACACACAGTCACACACACACAGACACACACACACACAGTCACACACACACAGACACACACACACACAGTCACACACACACACAGTCACACACACACACACAGTCACACACACACACACACACAGACACACACACACACACAGACACACACACACACAGACACACACACACACAGATACACACACACAGACACACAAACACAGACACACACACAATCACACACACACAGACACACAGACACACACACAATCACACACACATAATCACACACACACACACAAACACACACACACAATCACACACACACAATCACACACACACAATCACACACAAAGGTGACAAAGATCCCCCGCATAGCCTTAACAGACTGTAGGGGCAAGTGCTGTTAGCGAGCACCTATGAAGGCCGGCACGGCACACGAGGGGGTGGGTGGCCAGCACCACGCCCGGCCGCCTTTGTCTCCCCGGTGGCGATGTTTACATACCGCATCAGGTACTCATTTCAGGCTGAGTCGACCTAGGGGAGGCCCAGGACCAGTTCAGATAACCGTCACTGGTGTTGGCCGTGAGCGGGAATCGAACCCGGGTCGCCAGATTCATAGCGCAGCGCGCTAACCACTACACCCACCGCTCCCCACACTTAAAGATCCCCCGTGTAGCCTCTAGCAGGCTGTAGGGGCAAGTGCTGTTAGTAGCGAGTAGCAGCAGCACCTACACACAGACAAAGATCCCCCGTGTAGCCTCTAGCAGGCTGCAGGGGCAAGTGCTGTTAGTAGCGAGTAGCAGCAGCACCTACACACAGACAAAGATCCCCCGTGTAGCCTCTAGCAGGCTGCAGGGGCAAGTGCTGTTAGCGAGTAGCAGCAGCACCTATACACAGACAAAGATCCCCCGTGTAGCCTCTAGCAGGCTGGAGGGGCAAGTGCTGTTAGTAGCAAGTAGCAGCAGCACCTATACACAGACAAAGATCCCCCGTGTAGCCTCTAGCAGGCTGCAGGGGCAAGTGCTGTTAGCGAGTAGCAGCAGCACCTATACACAGACAAAGATCCCCCGTGTAGCCTCTAGCAGGCTGGAGGGGCAAGTGCTGTTAGTAGCAAGTAGCAGCAGCACCTACACACAGACAAAGATCCCCCGTGTAGCCTCTAGCAGGCTGCAGGGGCAAGTGCTGTTAGTAGCGAGTAGCAGCAGCACCTGTGAAGGCTACCGCCACTGTCGCCGGGTTTGTAGCGAGCACACGTGCGTGCATGCCAGTGCGTGTGTGCATGTGCTTGTGTGCATGTGCGTGCATGTGCGTGCGTGCCTGTGCGTTCACGCACGCCTTTGTGTGCGTGCCTGTGCGTGCGTGCCTGTGCGTGCCTGTGCGTGCCTGTGCGTGTGCTTGTGTGTATGTGCGTGCCCGTGCGTGCCTGTGCGTGCCTGTGCGTGTGTGCATGTGCTTGTGTGCATGTGCGTGCCTGTGCGTGCCTGTGCGTGTGTGCATGTGCTTGTGTGTATGTGCGTGCCTGTGCGTGCCTGTGCGTGTGTGCATGTGCTTGTGTGTATGTGCGTGCCTGTGCGTGCCTGTGCGTGCCTGTGCGTGTGTGCATGTGCTTGTGTGTATGTGCGTGCCCGTGCGTGCCTGTGCGTGTGTGCATGTGCTTGTGTGCATGTGCGTGCCTGTGCGTGCGTGCCTGTGCGTGTGTGCATGTGCTTGTGTGCATGTGCGTGCCTGTGCGTGCATGTGCTTGTGTGTATGTGCGTGCCTGTGCGTGCCTGTGCGTGTGTGCATGTGCTTGTGTGTATGTGCGTGCCTGTGCGTGCCTGTGCGTGCCTGTGCGTGTGTGCATGTGTTTGTGTGTATGTGCGTGCCTGTGCGTGCCTGTGCGTGTGTGCATGTGCTTGTGTGTATGTGCGTGCCTGTGCGTGCCTGTGCGTGCCTGTGCGTGTGTGCATGTGTTTGTGTGTATGTGCGTGCCTGTGCGTGCCTGTGCGTGTGTGCATGTGCTTGTGTGTATGTGCATGCCTGTGCGTGCCTGTGCGTGCCTGTGCGTGTGTGCATGTGCTTGTGTGTATGTGCGTGCCTGTGCGTGCCTGTGCGTGTGTGCATGTGCTTGTGTGTATGTGCATGCCTGTGCGTGCCTGTGCGTGCCCGTGCGTGTGTGCATGTGCTTGTGTGTATGTGCGTGCCTGTGCGTGCATGTGCGTGCCTGTGCGTGTGTGCATGTGTTTGTGTGTATGTGCGTGCCTGTGCGTGCCTGTGCGTGTGTGCATGTGCTTGTGTGTATGTGCGTGCCTGTGCGTGCCTGTGCGTGTGTGCATGTGCTTGTGTGTATGTGCTTGTGTGTATGTGCGTGCATGTGCGTACCCGCGTGCCCGTGCGTGCCTGTGCATGCGTGCCCGTGCGTGCCTGTGCGTGTGTGCATGTGCTTGTGTGTATGTGCGTGCCCGTGCGTGCCTGTGCGTGTGTGCATGTGCTTGTGTGTATGTGCGTGCATGTGCGTACCCGCGTGCCCGTGCGTGCCTGTGCATGCGTGCCCGTGCGTGCCTGTGCGTGTGTGCATGTGCTTGTGTGTATGTGCGTGCCTGTGCATGCGTGCCCGTGCGTGCCTGTGCGTGTGTGCATGTGCGTGTGTGTATGTGCGTGCCTGTGCGTGCGTGCCCGTGCGTGCCTGTGCGTGTGTGCATGTGCGTGTGTGTATGTGCGTGCCTGTGCGTGCGTGCCCGTGCGTGCCTGTGCGTGTGTGCATGTGCGTGTGTGTATGTGCGTGCCTGTGCGTGCGTGCCCGTGCGTGCCTGTGCGTGTGTGCATGTGCTTGTGTGTATGTGCGTACCCGCGTGCCTGTGCGTGCGTGCCCGTGCGTGCCTGT
>NW_027614692.1:0-23293 GCF_965212315.1 Lampetra planeri | reverse complement strand
TAAATACCAGTTTCACAGAATAGTGAAGGCTTGTATTACATTTCATAGTTCGATTCCCTGTGTGTTCCTGGGACCAGTTTCACAGAAATAAAGCTGGATTACAGTGTTCAAAGTTCAGATGACAAGACGTATGTTCTTTTCACCGATTTCATGTCTCTCTGTGGTTATCCCACGTGCTGCCTGCACCAACCACATGATGTGCCCTACTTAATGTTCCTGAATCTGTTACTGTGGCGACAACCTTGTGCTTTATTTTTGCCTGTCGGTGGAATAAAGTGCCTAAAAGAACCAATTCCCCAAATGCATCACGAGGGCCCCTGGGGAACATGTCGCTCCCAGAGCATCAGATTGGGATTCCAGATGTTTCCTGAAATTGGTCTCTCCACATGCATTATCCTCGTCATCCTCCTCCTCCTCCTCACAGCCTGGGGGAGAATCCACAGCACCCAGTAGTGTGTTGTAGCCTACATACCAACAGATTATAGACGTGTATAAAAAGCACATCACCCAAAATACTTGAACAAATTACTATTTTTTGGCCAATGTGGGAAAACGTGGCTGTACTTAATTTCTGCTCCTCAGGTGGTCATTTTAATTGCGTCTTAAAGGAAATTTAAATGGATTTGCATAGCAACAAGGGTGAGTGTTTTCTCAGCTGCTTAAGCACACATAGTTTTATGAAAAACAAACAAGTCAGTCACTAGGCAGTGGCGATGCCACTGCCTGACTACCGGAACGTCTAGTCGTGTGTTGTATGTTTCAGCTTGAGATGCCTCCTCGGTGTAGGTTCAGAGACAGTCGGTGATTGGTCAGATCCAGGCGCCCAGAGGCTGATGATAGATTTAAGGTTTTGATGGGGTTGTCTAGCACGCACAGGGCACAACTTTGATGTACCCTCCTACCCCCACCCATGTCTGCAGAAAGCAGTGCCAGGAGACCTCTTTTGAAGTCTGTCGTTACCCCCCACCCCCTCTTCACACACACACACACACAGTGATCAAGTTGCACTGAAAGACTTATTATGCATTAGGTTTTTTATGGAGTGCTGGGGGCAGATTTTAAGAAGGGCAACCGAGAAAAGATGAGGATCTTCTGTAAGAAGTTGTGTTTAATGGCTTTGAAATAGCTGTAAATACACTTACACACACATACAGATGGGACCAAACATGTCCTGCTTTTTACTGACTCTATTACCCGTACTTCTTCAAGTCCCGTCATGCAATAACTGCATGTAAGTGTTCATTAAAACGCTCTTTGGTGATGCACCTTATGAAACATGTCTAATTTTACACACTGTTTTCGAACATCACTAAAGGATGATGTGGATATTTGACAGACGTCTCATAAATCAGATGATGGGATTTTGTGCTTTGAAGGAACAGTCTTAACTGGTCTACTGAGTAATATCTGAAATCAGTTACTGGAACAACTTTAAAGGTTCTCCACAGTGCAGGATTATGAAATGAATGAGCCAAGAACAGGCAAAACAAATACTGAAGAGGATTTATGTACAAAGGGTTGGAGTTCAGATTGGGCTAAGTAATGAAAACATTGCAGAAAAAGTAATATAAAAGAGTTGATACCTATTAAATCACAGACACTGTCTTTCTTGCGCTTTGTAACAATTATCTTATCTTATCTTTGACAAGAGCAAATATTTAAGGTCCTTATTCCTATGGTTGGAAAACACAGTTGTGTCAGCTGTCCGTAGCGTACAGCAGCAGCTGAATAAGCTAATGCTAACCTTAAACCTGATACAGCACACGGCAAAGATACATCGGTACAGAGCTAACTGAACGTTAACTGTAAGTTTAAAGAGTGGTTCATGGTTATTGTTTACAACGTTAACATTAAACCGTATACCCAGTGTCATCTTTCAAAGTAACAGAGCACCACCTCAACGCTAACTGACCACAGCTAATAGTTGTGCTTCCGTTGTCATCATTGCATTTATCAAGACTCAACCACAATAATGTTTCCAGGTTTCTAGTTAGGCAGTATGCAAAGTGCAAGGTCATTTCAAAGAAAGGTTGTGGATTCTCTAGCTGCCGTATGTCTCCAACGGGAACCATTGCTTCGGTGTCCCTCCCGTCCAGCCCGTTAACCAAGGCCACCTGCACAGCGACGACATACTTTCTACATTGCTTTGCTTCATCCAGGGGTGATTTCCGTGGGGCTTCTTTGTCTCAGATGTTTAAAAAGTTATCGGCCTATAAAACACCAGCCTCCCATCCCACCTCAGTGTGTTTCCCATCCTAAAGAATGCCATCAATGTCAATGAGACCACATGGGACAAGGCCAAAGGGTTGGTTTGTGTAAATGAAGTCACAGTGCAGACGAGACCTGTTAAAAGTCAGTTGTTATCGAGGGTTGTTTAATTTGAGTGTTGTCGTTTAAAACCAGTCTTCTGCCAACAAAATACTGCTCTTTAGTAGCTTATATCGGATGACCAGGGATCGGTGTGTGTGTTAGTGTGTTTTAACAGGTGGTCTGTGCAACATCACCATTCCACTGGACTTGTATTGGATTTACTGCACTGCAACTGTCACAGCTCTGCAAGATATCACCCCTCCCAACGTAAGCGCTCAGCCTCCAACAACATCTGCAAGCAATCGCAGCTGGATGGAAAGCGCTATATTGACCCTTGACCCTGGACCCCCACCGCCCATGTGACACTCACTTTTCTCTTTCCTTCCTCCCCTTTTGAGTCCCTACGTTGCTGCTCGCCTCTTTCAGACACCACCCAGTGACTGAACCTCCACCAAACCCTCTCTCATCCTTCTAGATCCAACAGTGGGAGCAGAACCTGGAGAGGTTTAACATGGATCTCTTCAGGATGCGCTGCTACTTGGCCAGCCTACAAGGTGGAGAACTACCAAACCCAAAGAGCCTGCTCGCGATTGCCAGCCGTCCCACCAAAACCACCCTCGGACGCTTGGGGATCTTCTCCGTCTCGTCCCTCCATGCACTGGTGAGGGACCATGAGGATGGAGTTTTGTTGTAATTCTTCAGTTGTAATTCACCTCGTATCCTTGAGAAACTTCAAATCAAAACTTCAAACCACCTCGCAAACTCTCTCTTTTACACCAGAAGAAAACAGAACTAATTAAGATGTTGTGATTAGACCACCTGCTTTTGTTGAGCGCAGTGATAACAGTGCTGATAGTGTGTATCTGTTCAGATCTGTTCCAGAGATGAGGCCACGTTCAGGAGGCGCTCATTGTCCCGGACGTACCGAAAGCACAAGAGAGGTCTGTTCTCGTCCCTCAAGGGCCTGGACAACCCCATGAGGAAGGGCAGGGACAAGAGACGCTCTGCGTCACAGGTAAGCACACATATATTGAACAGATAGATACAACCAGAAATGGCAATTCATATCCTAGATCAGTAATGGTATTGTGGTACTGTATTTTTTGTTATTTTATTTCTTCTCTTGCCATTCCGATCTCAGAGACAGAGGCTTGTTGGGAGGGGGGGGGTATGTCCACGTCACTTCAGCTTAGTGCATTAACCATTTTGCTCTTGAGAGCTTCATCACCAAAAATTCAGACAAATCATGTCAAGAGTGCAAAAGATGTATCAAGGTCTCATCAGGAGTTGCAGTGGGAGAGGAATTAGAAGTGTCATGCCTAATGTCCTGACACTCTTAAAACATTCATTATCTTCAAACTTTTAAGTTCTTCAAAAAAATATCAAATGCTCTAAATTTTTCTCTGCGTGTATATTTAAAACGCAAATGGATTCTGGAGTTATTGGTGTTTTTCCCCGTCGTTTGCCTGGCCTCAGGATAAAGTTGTGTACTACAAAGTGATTGTAATGGGACGTGTTTGTCTGAGTTTGTGGAAAATACGACCGAAGACAGCAGCGGAGTGGTTGTGACAAGTAATTTGAATGTGTAAGATGAAGACGCCCAATCAGCAATTAGTCCGTGGATGAACCAGATATGGGAATTACAGGGAAGATTTTTACAATATATGAGTCAGTATTTTTGGGTTTATGCTTGAGAACCGGCCAGCGTCGGTTTGACCTTGATATGACAGGAAATAATCTCGTTTCAACTTCAACCTTCTAATATCTGCAGCAGGGCAGCTGCTTACAGAATCACAGTGTGGTCGTGTTGACTTCAGAAGCGCACTCATCCACCTTCATGTGGTCTCTGAGGATTCACGGGTAGGAAGACGTGCCTTGATGCTGACACCTTGGCGCTCTCTGTGCATTAACAAACCGACCTGCAAACACGAGGTTTCCTGCTCTCTCTGTAAAATCTGCCTGCACTGACATGAAACAGTCATTCAACCTTCACTGTGTTTTCCCCAGAAGGAGATTTATTAATTGGAAGCACATAAGCTCACATCTCTGCTTCTTTCCCATACATTTATGTGCACCCCCCCCCCCCCCCCCCCCATCAACATAAACACAGGGGAGCATTCCTAATCCAGGTGCACGGGGATAAGGGGGGGGTTTAAATCCTCTCAAGTTAGTAATTAGACCCATGCAGACGAGTTATTTATTGATATAAGGATCCACCACTCTGTACCCTGAAGGTACGGCCCTGGAGACTACGGGACTGTTGGTGGTCTATTTTAAGAATCACTACAGGAAGCAGTTATTTGCTCATGTCTTTTATGGACCGTTGTTCATTAGTTGAGGGAGCAGTGGGTTTGGATTCACTGCGATCTACCGCCGTCTCCGTTCTGATTATTTTGTACTGAGCCAAACATCGTGCCTTTGACTGCTACAAAACGGTCCCTGCCCTGTCTGGAGCTCCTTCTCAGCATCTGCTCTGTTGGTGCATCAGCACACGTCTGCCATCGACTAGGTGTGTGTGTGTGTTATTATTTTTCCGGGGGACTCCAGCCGGCCGCTCTAATGAGTCTCAGTTTACGGCGCAGAGGGCCGAGGTGGCGCTGCAGCACAAACATGAATTATTAAAAGCTGCATGTGGTAGATGGCACTCTCCACCCTTTCCTCAGCCCCGCAGACACCAGCAGATGGTTGCTGTGAAGATGCTAAATATTAAATGGCCTCGCTTTCATTTTTTCCCAGGTCCCTCTTCTCTTAGAACTCGGTATGTTGTGTCAGGGCCTGTTGGGGTTTCTCCCGGACATCTGCTTCCTGTGTTACGTTGTTTTTTCAGTTGAACTGCAGTGTTTCTAATACCCTCTCTGACATGTGGGGAAATCCACTCGCACACATCCCGGGTGACATCATCAGTCGACCTGGCTGGGCGCTCATGTGGAATTGAAGAGACACGTGTTTGTTGGTGAGGATTTGAACAGCGAGTCTGTCCGAGGACTCGCCTAGACCCGTTGGCCCTTAGATCGTCACTGACGTCTCATTTCGGAACAACTTTCCTCCATTGTCAAACCACCCTGACGTTCTTACTTCTCCCTCCCTACAGATTATTTAAACTTACAAGTGAGTTTCACACCCCCCCACATTCCATTTCACTCCCCAATTGTCATTTTCTTTTCTCTACTTCCTCTTCCTTTTTCTCAGAAGCTGTTTCCTAGAGCGTAAACATCAGAGCGTTCGCTGGCGGCTCCTCTCCCAGTTCCCATCCTGACTCATCTGTGTTGACTAAGCCCATTTACCCCTGTGCTTGACAATCCTGCCCCAGAGTCATGACCCCCCCCCCACACACACACACACACACACACACGTCTTCCCTCCCTCTTGTTTCTCCCCTCTCATCCGTCTTAGCAGAGCTATGTATACAGTCAGGAGCTGGCCGGTAGTCGACTGTGGGAAGTAGGCCAGAAAGGTCTGAGGATTTGTGTGTGGAGTTGGTAAAGCTTTCTAAAATTAGTGGAAGCAGCTCTGTTTACAGCCACTTAATAGATGTTCTCTTGTCATGGAGGGAGAGTTACTGCAGGTCAGATGAGGTTTGGGAACAGACGCCAGGGACTTAATCAACTGTCAAAGAAACATCATTTTGACTTTGTTTTTTTGGGACGTTAGGATACTACACACACGCACACAAACAGACAGCGAAAATTAAAGAGGAGAACTTTTGGGGCAATCTAGCAGAGTGTTATATCCATTAGTCACTGGAATCATACGCTCGCATTCCTTCATATTCGACATACACAAGTACATTGAAATTGTGTGTGTCCTTCACAGTAGAGGAGGATAAGTGGAAAAAAGAAGAGAAATAAGATAAAATACAAGAGATGTACATGATTTACAAAGAAACAACATTTAACCTCTGCCTTGTAGTCAAAACATTGTATTATTTAATCTGAACAACAGAATGTAATAACATGTGACTACCAGAAAAATATCTGATCATTATCCATCAACTTTTTTTTTTTGTATTGAAAATCTGTTCATTGAATACTGTGGTGTGCACATTGTGATATGCGAGTTTTTGCCATTATGTCTCACAGAGAGTTGTATATTAGTTGGTGAGGCGTCCTGAGGTCGCAGCAGTCAGCTGGGGGGTGGGGACCACAGTGCGTGGGGTGAATGTGGAGCTCGTCTCCTCGTTAACGTGCCTGCTGTCCGTCACATCCCCTCTGCTCACAGACACACACACACGCAGCAGATCTCCACCGTGGCACCTTCAAAGGCCCTGTCGGGGAACTGAATCAAAGCTCTGTTCTCACCAGGAGTAGTTTTTAATTAACTTGTAATGCAGTAACATTCTGTGTCTGATAGTGTCTAATCAAAGGAATCAGTGGGTTGTACTCAAACTGCCTGCCCGTTGATTTCAGATCTTCGAGATCGACGCTGGAGGTCAAATGTACGCGCTTCCCCCCAGGAGCAGCGAGGTGAGTCACACATGCGCTAACCGTCCGGCACGGTCGGTGGATCTTTGATGGGTCTGATAAACTCCACTGGCATCTTGTCTTTTCCGTCCTGCGCTACCATTTAATGTGCGACTGATCACGATCAAGTAGCTGCAAAGACGGGTGCTTGTGTGTGTGTTTGTGTGTGTGTGTCAAGATCAAAGCTGACATTTTGAAAATGTGCAGGTGTCTGGAAGATGGACTGACGGCACATTCAACAGATTTTTACAGCAGCGGAAGAGTGGACAGGGTTCTCTTTCACAGCATAACTCAGTCAATGGAGGGCGCTGTGTGTTTGGTGAAAGTGTCGATTGAGGAGTGAGGAGTGTGAAGGATGCCATCTGAGCAGGCGTGAAGCCTGAAGACCGTCCTTCACATCCTGTGACTGTGTGACAGCCTCATCCAGCTCATTGTTTTGGTCTTACAGTCCTTGTCAGTGTAAGAAGGTTTAAAAGTCATGCATCCAACAGCACGCTAGACAACGTTAGTAGCTGGCTGGTGAATGAGCCCATAAAGAGACAGGCAGCTATCTGAGGGCTTTGTGGGGGCGTCAGAACTCACCCGGGGACAGATTGAGTGAACTGACCTGACTGACATGGTGCTGCTGTTAGAAGACTCCTCCTCTGACGTGACCTGACCCGATCTGGCCGGTCCGACAGTTTATTTCCTTCATGTGATGTCACAAGACCTTGGGTCCTGCTGTTACCACTTTAACTGATGCCTCTGTAGCACGCTGCTTCAGTACAGAGCTGAGTGAGACATGTTGATCATGTGACTGGTTCATGCTGGGTGGTTGTACATTGTCCTGGGGTATCCTGGGTCCCACGTCTACGACCGTGCCTTTTCTTTTTCTCCTTATTTTGGGTGAACCGTGTCCAAACCATATTCCCTCTTCTTCAAATGTGTTCAGAACAGTTTAGCTGTTTTATTCGTTTGTCTCTGGACAAACCGTTTCACTGTGGGGGGAAACTGAGCCAGTGGGTGGAGGCAGAATGGAAGGTCCACAGGACGCAGAGATTCATGGTCTGCGCTCAGAGTGTTGAAACGGCCCCATCAAAGGCCTGGAAAAGACCCAGCTAGTGCTTTGGGAACAATCACGTCCTTTACCTGGTCCTTCGCTTCAAATAGTTTGTCCCGGCTGCTCCCATCTCCTCTGGATTCACTGCAGCCAGTTTTAATGTCGGGATTAAGACTCTTCAGGGTGGGACGGAGGCAGAAAGGGGAGTAAGAGGCTCGCAAAGCTGTATTGATTTTTGTTGACACGTACTTTTTCTCTGTCTTGATGACTTTGTGCCTGTGTTCCTATTCGGGTCACAAATCCCTGGAATGACTCTATTAAGTAACCGTCTTCCACTAATCCTTTGAGGTGAAGTCAAGCGCAGCGTGTGTTTGTGCTGCCGGCTGTGTGTGAGCCTCCAGGTGTCCTGGTGTATGAGGTCACGGTCCTTTTCCACAGCCTCCGTCTAGTGATACACAGTCCAACAAATGTGCCCGCCCACCCACACCTTCTGTCAGCAAACATCAGTGAGCCAGCGTCTTTGACTGAGAACAATCCAGCAGATCTCTTCTCCAGAGCTCAGTGTGGAATCAAACTTAATCCCGCTTGCTTACATGGTTTTGTGGAAGTACAGTAAGTATGCTGATGATGTTCCAGGAAGGAGGAAGAGAATAAAACAAATGTTGTCTTTTTTTTTTTTTTTAAATGCTGCAGGCTGCAATGTTGGTGCCTTATCCACTTTTCTACCACGTCTGCCTTAAAATGTAACAGGCCCCAGGTCTGTCTGCACGGCTCGACATTATTGTCACCTTGCGTGTGTGATTGTGTGGAAAACGTGTGTCAGTGCAGCGTAAAGAAGAACCTCGGGCCAAACTTGAAAGAAACTACGTGTAATGCTCTATTTATAGATGCATTAGAGGGAAACTGTCTCCTCGTGGTCGTATCCAGCTTCTATTTGAGGCAGCATGTGTTACTCAGAGTGGAGCAGAAAGGACGTTTTCATGCCACCGACAGTCAGTTGCTATACATGTCATCTGCAGGGGCGGAGGGCTCAGAAATGAGCGCCACGCTCACGAAGGAAAGACTGAAGTATCGGTAAGAATTCTTCAGCTGGAACCAAAATAGCCCCCACACGGCACACGGGCACTAGTTGAACTGGGAGCGCGTGTCTGAACCACAGGCTGGGCAGATGTTCGTGGAACGTTGGCCTGGCGACCGTCGCTCGGTTCCAACCCTGTCTGACCATGAATGGAGGGCCGTCAGCTCCAGCGAGGGTCAGCGCAGGCAACCACATCTTAGTTTTCCGGTCACGCCGTGTTGCTTGGACACAGACGGGACGGTTATGCAACCAGTTGCCATGACGGCTTTTGTGTAAGCATGAGCTCACATCCCTACATGGCCGGGAAAAGGTGAGGCACGCCAGGTTCCTCCCATCCCTACCTGAGAGGGAAACATTCAGCGAAGAACACTGGCGGCGTTTGTGTTGTAGGGCAGACTGGTGAAGGAGACAAGTCGGTGGAAAAGGAGGCTAATGTATCTGAGCCGCGTACGTAAACACGGCTCCTGTTTGCGTGGAGCTAAGAGGCTCTGAATCACACACCTCAGTGTGTCTGAGGGCTGTTTGTCTGGCAGGGAGAAGGTCTTTTTCCTCTGGAGGTGACGGGGTGACAGCACACAGGCGGCTCCTGAAACACACGCATGCACATCATCTATTTTTACCGCCTGTGGTGCATTTAAAACGTCTCAGTCGCTGAAGCATTTATCCCTCTTGGTGCCATGTCTAAACCGAGAAGTCATATCGTCTCTTGCAGAACTGCTGAATCATTAAACTGCTTCAGCCCATTACGTTTTCTCCATTCACTGTAAGTGTTTCCTCAAAATCTAGAGACAACTGTAGTCTTCTGCAGCGCTCTGGTGTCTCCCACAGACCCACAAACCACTCATGACACCAGAGTCACAAAGTCTCAACTAAGTTTCTGCTTGAACACCCGGCTCCACCTGAACCTGTCAGATGTCCTCCAGGAGTGTGTTCCCTGCTGTCCGCCGTCTGCTGGCCTCTCTCACCCTCTCTCACCCTCTTTGTGCTTTCATCTGACTCTTTCCCTCCCTCCTCACCTCATTCAGCTCATCCTGGATCTGTCTTTCTTCCCCCTGCAGAGGCTGGACGTGCTGTCCAGTATTTACTCTGTGTCGCCCCCTGAGGGTGGTGCGTGGGACAGCACCGACACGCTGATGTGCGTCCTCATGCCAGACGGCCTGACGGTCCAAGTTCCCGTCAGAAGAGACCAGACAGCTGCCGACCTCCTCGCCGCAGCCTGCAAGGTTGGTGTGGCAGAGTCAGAACAACAAAAAACAGTGATCATATTTGATGCTATCGAAGATTATTCATTCCAACGAATGTCGTAACCACCCAAGTTAAATCCACGTTGCTGACGTAAGGAATGATCAGTAACATCTGGTGTATGTGCGTTAGAGCAGATGTTGTTGTTTCAATCTCCCAAAGGCTGGAGAGAAGCCACCTATTCATCCGTTTTGAACTCCACGCCGTCCCCTAAGGGACGGACATGTACAGGGGGAATCCCGTGGGTCATCCTGTTGTGTTCAAATGTCTCTTCACTAAGTGTAAAGCGACTGAATAATTCAGGCTCAGATGTCAGCTGAGGCGTTGGTGTGTGAAATACATCTGATCATCCTGTGTGTGTGTGGTGCAAACAGGCGAAGCAGCTGGACCCGGACCTGAACCGTCTTCGCCTGCACAGGCGAGCAGGAGAGAGCACCGAGATCCGACGTGTGTCTGCTGGCGAATTAGTCTGTGATGTGGTGAGGAGAGAACGTCCCACATAGCTTTGACGCGCTCCGTTATCTGCTGTTTGTCACTGTGATCATGTTTGGTGTCACGGTGTAGGTCTGCGATCAGCTGGAGGTGGTCCCAGTTAACGTGTTCACGCTGCACATGATCCGGCCGAGCGGCACTGGAGACTTTGGTGAGTCAGCTACAGACTTTGGGGTATTCCCATCTATTTGCGTCCTGTGTACATCTCTTGATCAGTCAACCAATTAATCTTCCTCTGATTCTCGTCCTGCCTGTAGGATTTGCAGTAACGGGACATATAGATGCTGAGAGGAACAGCAAGATCTTTGTCAGCGAGGTTCTTCCTGATGGGCTGGCGTTTAACGAAGGTGCCGACGGGATGATTTAGCCCTCGAACATACCACTAACTGCAGCATGTGTGCCTTCTAATTTTATTTGATTATTTTGATTTATTTCACAGCTTGAAATACCATAAAAGGACACAGCTAATACATAGTGTAGGATACTGCCCGGAAGTGATGGGGCGACATGCTTCCTCCCACCCCCAAAATTATGTTGAGGTTAATTGGTCACTGTAAATCCCCCTTTGGTGTGAGTGTGAATGGTTGTCTGTCCTTCAGCTGGTGACCCGTCCAGGGTGGACCCTGAATGCTTATTTTCCCCTCTGTAGCTACAGGCGTGCACATGTCAAGAAGTGAATCCTGGAGAATGGTGATGAATAATTATCAATGAAAAATGTAGGCCTCATGAGATAACTTTTGTTGTGATATACAAATAAAGTCAGAAAACAGCAGCCAGTTACATTTTTTTCCATCCATACTTCCATCGTTCACACTCCTGTCTGTTTCCAGGTTTGCGCCCAGGTGATGAGATCCTGATGCTGAATGGCCGCTGTGTGTTGAGTCTGGACCTGGCGCTGATCCAGACACTGTTTGCTGAGCAAATCCTCCACCTGAGCTTAAGGCGAGATGGACCAGCCCCTCCCAACGTGACCTCCAGCCTCCCAGCGACCTCTCTCAAACACAACCTCCTTGCCAAGTCCTCCACAGGTGCTTCAAATGAACGTCACACACACACCTTCACTGGTGCAACAGTTTAATCGACAGTACTCACACTGACAGACTGTGTGTCTTAGTGCATTTCAAAGGTTGTCCATGTTGCAAATGGAAGGAACTCAGAGTTCAGAATCCAAGATGGATGGAAGAAGATGGAGTCAGTGTTTTTACAGTTCTATGTGTTACCTGTGGGTTTGTTGTTACGGTGTAGTGAATGTGGAATATCACGTAACTTCTGATACAATTGGCACAAACCATCACCACACCCAAGTGGAACATTATTGTCAGGAAGTGATAGCACAGAGGAAGGGTTTCTGTAGATGGACAGGTCAAGTGGTCAGTCCAGAGCGCAGTCTGCTCAGACAGGAAGTAGCTCTGGCACCTAAACCTCAACACATCGCACTTCACATCCATTCCATTTAAGATTAATCACAGCTCTGCGTCCTCAAAACACTGTTTAAAAATTAAAAATAGCAGGGTTTCATAATTTACAGGTAATGTGAAACAAAACAGGTAATATGCAAATTAACCTGGTTGTTTGCATACAAATCTGGAAGGATTTCTGGGTTTGCAAACTACCCGTGTTTTTGGGTAATGAGCAAAGCTACTACGTCTAGCAGCTAGCCAACATTATCAACATAGCTAGCTCCATCATCAAAGGTAGCTACTGTTGATAGCTAGCTTTGATGATGGCGCTAGCTAGCTAAAATACCAAGCTAGCTAACAAGCCGTTAGCTAGCTCTAACCCTAACACCTACAACCTAAAAGGACGGGTTGTTTGCAAACTACCCGTGTTTTGGGGTTATGTGCAAATTACCTCGGTAATGTGCATATATTATTATTATTTTCACATTACCTGTAACATGCAAGAGGAGAGGACGGCGGCTCAGTGTGGATGAAAGGTGTCAGTAGTGAGGACTAATGCAGCTCTTATCCAACAGATTGCTTGTGGTCAAAGTCCCGTGTTGCGTGAGCTGTGCTGCAGAAACACTTTACATGACACATTTCCCCTCATTAGTGATTCATCTGCTCATTATGTCCCGCTGTCATGTTCTAATCTCACAGACTCGTGATGTGTGGCATTTGAGCTTTCAACCACAGTGAAACTAGAAATCATCAGCCATTAGCGCCGCCAGCAAGAGTTAGTTTGTTTGTCTGTTCACTGGGTAATGATCAGTAAACTCACTGAAGTCATGGGACAGATTCATCAAACCCAGCAGAAAAAATAACGCTCGACATGCTACATGTGATACTTCCACACAATAGTTAATGGTTTAATAATGTGCATATTTTAAAATGAATGTTGATCATTTCTCTGTTAATCTCAATGGTCTATCTGTTTTCACGTTCAGTCAGCAAACATTAGTCACACAAATCATCTGCCGGGGAATGAGTGGGGCTTAATGAGTTCACCGCAGGGCCTCTGCTGCCAAAACCTGCAGCTTTTCCACCTCTTTTTCGTTTGCGTCTTCAGTGCTGCGGCATTGGCGTCAGGAGTAGACGGGACGTGATCAGCTGCAGTTTGCTGCTGACTGCTCATCAGTCTGTACGTACAGTACATCTGCTGCAGCTGCTCATGTTCACAGTCGAACTTTCCACCTGAATTGATCCTTTTATAATCATGCTTGCATGTTTGACTTTGACAAAACAGCCCCATGTTGGCTTACCCTTGGTTGGTAAGATATACAGTATTTGCAAAGCAATGGCTGCAAAACTTGAAGGTGTCTGTCCTTCATTAAAGTCACAGTGAGGCTGGCGTTAGTGAGGCCGGACAATGTAAGGGAGTTGACAATAAAACAAACTTGAAGTAGAATGCTGTGGGTTCACGACCAGACCAGCTACCTGCTGGTAGACAGCTGTGAATGTTCATATGTCACTGTCCCGCCCCGTTCTCCTTCAGGGTGTCCAAGCTTTTACTCTTTTTACTCTTTCCTCTCCAACAGCAGTCAAACGAGCATGGTGGTGCTGTAATTCATGAGTATGGTACTTCCTTCACGCCACTTCTAACTGAGCACAAAGGGATTAATAACTTGAAGGCCTCATTACAATAAGTGGTGCAATCAAAGCGCCTGCAGTTTTCCTCTCTGTCTCTAGAGGGCACATGATCCCAGGCAGTGTGATAAGAAGGCAGGGAGGTAAGTGCTGATAGCGAGGCATTAACACTTGTCTAACACAAATTACACCAGCGATTTCAGGGCAGCAATCCTGGGGCGAAGTTGTTTGTCATCTTGATTCATTCGGCCTGATGTAAACGTTTGAGCCTTGGACGACCGTATGTTCCGTGTCTCTGCTAAAACATTCGGTTGATTGTTGGTTGAGAGAAGAGGAGTTGAGCTCCACGGGAAGTTTTCTTTTGTGTGCTGCTGTCACGTTGGCCTATCTCCCAGAATACAATGGAGTCTTTTCATGTGCCAGCTGCTTGAGAGTTTGTCCCTGGGATCTTGATTTTAATTAGCTGTAGGGGTATAACATTTTTATCAAACCGTTAGATTATATATATATCAACAGCAAGAGGATTCATGTGCAAAAGCTGTTTTTTAGTGTCAGTTTCCTCCAGGCAAACAAGGAAACAGCTTCAAGTTTAAATTACACATATTGTTTTGTACCCGAATTCCATTGTCGTTTTTAGATTGGAGACATATGTGAAGTGCGACTGGCAGGCGCCAATGACAGATTTAGACCAGAACTAGCCACTATTGTTTGTGGTCAGCAGAGGGATGGACCTGCAGCAGAAAGCTGCAGTTGTACAGACGCTGTGATGAGCAGTGCAAGCACACATAAGTCCACACACGTTCCAACTTTGCCTGTGTCTGTCTCCATGTGTCACTGCAGCTGACGCTGGCGAGCCCCCGTGTGTCGGCCTGGAGAACGGTCACTCCCACTGCGCACACAGGCCTGTGCAGCACAGTTAAGGTAGGTGGCTCCATGTGCTGGGAGAATGTTTCCATGGCATGTACACATTTGCACAGCGCACCTTTGTTTCTGTCCAGGCTGGTGTCTGTGTGTGTGTGTCTGTGTGTGTATTTGTGTGAATGAAAGTGTTTCTTGCACACTCATGCTGGCAGCCGTGGGGCTGTCAGAACCAGACTGCCACCGATTCCCCAGATTACCATAATTAGGATACTCCATCATAGCCACCGGTATAAACACAGCTTATTACTGTCATGCAGGATGAGGACTTGGGGGAGGAGGCAGAGAAACACTCCCACTGTTTGTCTTTCTGTCACTGTGAGGACCTCGGCGTCCCTCTCAACTTAAACCCAAACCACACCGGTCACATCTGTCATCATTTATAAATGTGTGGCGGCAGACGTCTTCAGGAGCAGATCGTAATGACAGCGTTCCTCATCTTTGGGAGCACTGGCGTCATTATAAACACAATATATGTTCCCTCTAATAAATACAATCTCCTCTCAAACCGGTGTGAAAGAATTTCCTACATAAATGAGTCAGTTCGTGTGGGTCATGTCAGGCTGCTGATTCTGTCATTGTGGCTCCTTCAACACGGAAACTGAATTTACTGAATATGTCTCAAATCGCGTACTTCTGTACTTGAACTGAGTATTTTAAGTAAATAGTGGGGTTCACACTGGATGAGTGTGTGAATGTAGTGTACGATGAACACTCAACCGGTTCACTCAAGCAGCTGAAAGGTTCAGTGGATTGATGGACACGTTCCACCCTCAACATCCTCCATCGTAGCGATGTAGAAATGACGATCTTTGACTTTTAGAGATGGTGTGGTACCACGGGGGGATATCACCTACCGATGGAATCCCAACCAATGCTAACATTAGCTTTCTAGCTAGTAAACCACAGCACATTTTCAGTCATTGACGTTGTGGCGTACGTTTGGTTCTTGTGTGTGATAAACTGTCATCTTCGCTGTCACGGATTGAGGTTTAAGATGTGAGGTCAGAGGTTGATGTGTTGTAAATATTCACTAAATGTGTCAGCTAGCGTATCGGCGGTAAGTTCCATTTTCACGTCATTTCCACTGAGCGTGATTGGAGACGGTTCTATCCTGTCGATTTGTGTGCACTTTTTGCGTAAGTACAAAGTATAATAGTAATGTATCATGAAAAGCCCTGTACAGTACTCACGATGAGTATGTGCAAAGAATGTGTGTGACTGTGCGTCAAAATTCAGAGTTTTTTCCACAATTGTGACAGCGAAACAGTGTCAATGTGCAGGTATGCAGAGTTATCACATTAACCCATTCAGTCCTGGAGAAGAACATCCCAGATACATGTATTGAGAATTCATTAACACACATACATAGATTCAGTTTACCAGCCCAAACCCTCTGCCCTTTGACCCCCAGTCAGCGAGAGGAAACAAACAACACGTCACAAGGGAAAATATCTTCAGTTTGTATTATCTAGAAGATGTGTATTGGATCAGTCTGCTGGGAATCCATGTGTGCCTGATTACAAACCTGCTCACTGTGTAGAACGACCTAAAAGAAAGCTGCGCTGGGCTGATTTGATTAGTGGTTTATTGATAGTAAATCCAAGCCTAATATCCTGAAAACATCATTAATTGTTGTGGCTGCCATGACTTCATTCTAATTGCCTGTGTCAGAGGACGCCACGCAGCATTTGACCCGAGGTCAAACGCTGGCGGTGGATTAGCGAGGACAGCTCGCCCTCTTCTCGCGCTCCACTCGTTCCTCTTTTCCTCTCTATTCTCACTTGATTCGTCTGTTTCTGTCTGCCCGGCTACATGAGTCAGTCCCACTGCACTGGGATCTGCACTGCACCACTGCTGCTGCTACTGCTGCTGCTGCTCAGCGCCCCCCCGTGTTGTTTGCCGAGGAAGAATAGAAGTGTGTGTGTGAAGAACGTCTGGTCTAATGTCACCGCACATGCACATTTGAAACACCAAAGGGGAAAAATCTCCATCTGACAGAGCTAAACACCGTTAAAGCAGCAAGAAAAGAAAAAACACACATGTTGAGATATTGATACTGCTAGATCAGATTTTCACTGTCACAAAGAAGGAATTAATCACTTTGTTCTCTGGGGCGGGAAGAAAGAAATTGAGTTGCCGGGTAGAAAATCAGCCATGTATCAGCAAAGAGGTGCCGACACACGGCGCTGTGAAAGTCAGGAGAGATGGATGGAAGGAAAAGACCCAATTTCAAGCCTCTTATCACACCGTGTATCTGCTGCCTTCACTAGACTAGATCTTTGATTAATTGGTCCGCTGCATTCTAATTTGCGCTTATTACACAGGAGAAATCTGTGTGTGTGTGTGTGTGTGTTGGAGGTAAAGTGCTTACTAAGCAGAGTTCACAGCGATGTTTACCATCAGGAACGAGTCCTGTGCCCGTTAGTTACTCTGTGATATATTTGGCGCCGTCGTAATCGGTCGTATGCAAAGTGACGGCAGAAGTTAACTGAATTGGTTCTGGATAAGTGCCACAGGGCATCTGAGATCGAATTGATCCGACGAGGTAAGGCTTGTCGCACGGATCAGCAAAAATCATAAATGTTCATACGTCAACTAATCTGGAGTGGGAGAGAAACTGTCAGAGGCGGGTGGGGGGGCATGTATTTAACGTGCTCTCGTGAACGCTCATGTACGACGCTGCAGGCAACCTGCAAAGACAGATGGAAGGACAAGGCCAGTAATCTGGGACGGTCCCGTTTCACCACATGACCTCGTAAGTCGTACACGCAACAATTATCATTTAAAAAAGAAAAAGATAACAAATGTGAATATCTCCTGTTTGAAGCAGGATTTATAAAATCATATTCAGCAAACAACTGAAAAATGAATCATACTAGTAGTACAAGTGTTTAATCGATTGTGAGTCTGAAATCAAACATATGTTGTTTATCATGTACTCCTGCAGTATGTGTGACGTTAATGGTTAATGTGAACAATACTGGAGGCTGGATTGGACTCTGTGTGGTTAATATCCCCGCTGGGATCGACACTCAGCCCGTCATGTCTTGAATTAAACCAAAGATTAAACGGTAGACCGACATATTAAGCTTCTTTGTCCAGCCCAGACATTTCTGTAAGAGCGTTTTAATGAACTTACGAGGACGGCTCGGACTGCAGCCGTCCTCTGATTGACTCATACAACACGGAATGATGCAGATGAGCAGACTGCTACTTTTTCATCCTTCTGCATTTTAATTTCTGTTTTTTATCGTCGTCATCCATTTACTTTTCTCGTAACAATTTTTTAAAATTCAATTATGCAGTTTTAATCGTCCTCTTTTGCGTCTTAGACTTCAAAAAGATACAGTAGATGCCTACGGATATTAGGAAATATCATCCTCTTCAATATGATCTTCCCTGCAGCCACAACTGTCCTGTCCTGCCCCACCTCCTTCACCGGTTGTGTTTGTACGTGTGTATGTGTGGAAGCGGGGGTGGGGGTGTTCTGGGAGGTGTGTTATGACTAAGCCCATCAGCCGCCATCTGGCTGTGAGCAGGCTAATAATCTGGTTTACTGTCAGCAGTGCAGTTAATGCTGTTCTGCTCCCGTCAGTCCACCCGGCCGGAAACCAATTAGGACGAACGAATCGGACAAAAACT
This sequence comes from Lampetra planeri, assembly GCF_965212315.1. Taxonomy (NCBI): domain Eukaryota; kingdom Metazoa; phylum Chordata; class Hyperoartia; order Petromyzontiformes; family Petromyzontidae; genus Lampetra; species Lampetra planeri. The sequence continues at coordinate 5,083 of NW_027614692.1, read as the reverse complement.
TTACCGAAAGGAGCAACGGAGGAAACAACAGGGATACGGATCCACCAGGACCCAGATGAGGCTGCAATGACCCCACCGCTGGTGGCCGGTGCCGCCTGCATGACGTTGGCAGTGCCTGTGGCGGCTCCGACGGCGAGCGAGGACGACCGGGGCCGAGCCTCTACCTCACCACCTTAGTGGAGCTGTTCATTGCGGGACCATTCGCCGGCCCAGGCCCTGTGCTCCCTGCTGGCCATGTGCTGGGTGTGGCCGTCTAGCTGTGAAGGAGAGGAGAAGAAACTTGTTCTTGGGTTCGGTGCTGCTCGGTCTGGGACGGCTCCTGAGAGACAACGTGGCCTGCCTGGGCCCAAAACATGGCCGACTGCCTGTCCTGCAGGAGAGATGGGAAAGGAGCAAAACAACCGGTAACGCTGAGCTGTTCCCACCCGAGGCGGCTGCTTAGTGTCTGACAACTCCAACAAGGCTTTGTGTGTTTAGTACAAATACACAAGAAAACCTGCGGCGTCACATTAGCATTTTAGTGGAGTTTGTGAAGGCCTGGAAGCTTTTCTGTGCTGCCACAGCTCTGACCCCGTTAGTCTGACTTCATAGCCACGTCCTCTGGGTGGACTGCACCTGTTGGCTCAGACACATCTGCCAGATTAGAATTGTAGGTCACTGAATTTAGGGGCGTATGAGACATATGGGCTTGTATCCTCTCTAGAACAGTTGCTCTCTGTCCTTATGGGGTGTAAGTCACTTTGTGTCCTGATGGTGTATATTCACTCTGGAACAGTGCTCTGCGTGTTGTGTGCTCTGCGTGTTGTGTGCTCTGCGTGCTGTCGTCATTCATGCTACAAACCCGTGACGTCTCATGTTTTCTTTGTCATCCTGGTAGAGTCGGTACCAGCATTAATTTGCCACGTTTCACACAGCGGAGGGGTCTGACAGTCTCTGGGACTCTGGGAGAACGGTCGCCTTGATCAGAAGTTGCATTAAAAACACACGTCTCCTCCTAAATTCCTCCGAGACTCTGTGGGCTAATATTTGTTTAGAATGAATCATACAAGGCGTCGATGGGCTGGAGTGGAGCGCGTCGGTATCGGCCCCTCCCTCTCATCTTCCTCTCTCCTCCCCTCCACTCCGTTTGATTTACGAGCGCACGTCTTCTTTTATGGAGCTTTGAAAAGAAGATGGGCACCATGGCACTACGGCCCACTAACATGGCACATGAATCAGCGGCGGGCCGACCAGGACCCAGACCACGTCTCCCCCCCTCCCCCCTCCCTTCAACTAGTCACCCCAGGGACTTGCCTGTATTTCATCCCCTCCTCTTTTTTCATCCTTTTGCTCCCCATGTTTGTTTGTTTACGGGAGCTGAGTTGGGCCATCTCCGCTGGTGGAGCTGGGCTTTGATTCCAGCAGTGTTTCATCTGCAAAGCAGGCTGAGCTCTGTACATAAGTGTTGAAGGGTGACGGAGGCAGCGTTCGGTGTTTATCTGCCGGAGCTTTGTGGTTCCTCTGTAATTTACCTCTTTCTTTTTCCAAGTGTTTACACCCCTCACCTAGATAAATAGGAAAACAAATGAGACAGAATCCTTTTTGTGGCGTTAATTAGCGTAGCTGGTGTCCAGGTCTTCGACGGTCGGCGCTCACCATGTTTTCAAAGTGACTGATACCTGTCATGTTTCATCTGTACGAGGCCGTAGTTCACATCCCTGCTGTGTTACCCCCGTCAACTCAGAGCCTCTCGGTTTTGAGTCAGCCATTCCTGTGTGCGGAGGTAACAAGCCAGAACAGTCTACATTGTGCTGCGGCTATTGAGAGACTGGACACTGCTGCGGCCCACAGCCGCGCCATTCAGCTCGCTGGACATGATACGCCCAGGTCACATGGAGCTGAAAGAGAGGGGAAGAAGCAGCAGCAGAGGAGGAAGGAGGAACGGGGGACAGGGGGAAGTAAGGTGACAGAAAGGTGGTGGAATGTCGGGAGAGCACGAGCCCACTGGTCGTGATTGATCCGTTCAACAGGACGAGAGCAGAATGGCAAGATCGATAACTGCCAGTTGTGGAGTATAGCAGTTCTCCAGAGGGGCTGTGCTCAGGAGGAGGGTGAAGACCAGTGAAGTGACGTGAGGAGCAGATGAAAACTGGTGACAGAAATCCGTCAATCCAGACGTTCGCCCCCCTTTGTATGGGCCTTTTCCTCGGACTGCTGGGCTGCTCACGCTGCTTCTGGAGCCACCATGCCTGCGTCCAGGGGGGGCAGGCTGCGCAGGAAAGGCTGCTCACTTGCCAGAAGGACCCAGCGGCAGGCCACAGCAGCATGGAGGCTGCTCTACAGACTGCTGTTCATGGTGAGCAGAGGGGAACTCAGAGCTGAAGGGGTCTGATCGGGGGCTCCTTCTGCTGCTGGGTCCGACGGTAATCAGCCTCACGGACCATTCTCTGGTCAGGGATCTAGTAACGCCGATGTGGGTGGGGGGGGGGGGTTGAATTCACTCCAACAGCACCTGAATGACTCAGCAGCTTCTTTGTTTGAATGAATTTAGGACAGGAACAGCAAAAAGCTGTCGAATCGTGAGTCGAGTCAGATGGAATTCATAACCCCCGCTGTCGGATCCGCTCGTCTCTGCCGTTCTCCTCTGATCCTAATGGGCTATTTGGGCTGGCTGTCAGGTGGAGTGTGAGGTAATCAAAATTCCTCCGTTGTGGCGGTGTGTCACAACCACCATCTTCCCCAATCTCTTCCCCGGCCGGCTCTCATCGATGTGTGTGTGTTTCTGAGGTTTCTCCTTCATCTCATCATCTTTGTCGTGGGTGAGATGAGCAGTAACTGATCATCTCCTTTGTCCAGCTGAAACAAACCGCAGATATTTCCAGTTTTTCATCATCGTGCCATTTGATGGAAAAGTGCCTGTGATATACGCCAACATCTTTCCTGAAAGCAATCTCCTCCTGTCCTCCCCACCTGACATCTTGTCCCACAATGTGTATGAGGTCTGACTGACAGAGTCTGTTTTTTATCTTCAAGTAAATACTGTGTGGTATCGCTGGGACACTTATTTTAACGGCCACTGAGCTTCAAAATGAGGAGGAAAAGGAAGTGAGGAAAGAGGAAATGAGTTTCTCGGCGGGGTGGCGGCGCTGCCACACTGCAGCAGGTTGAAACTCATCGGTGTCCCTCTTCTCCTGCCAGAGTGAAGAGCTGGTGCAGCTGTGGCTTGGAAAACATCTGTCGTGTTTTGTTCAGGCTAAAAGAGTCTCTGTACACCCTGACCTGCGAGGAGAACGTAAAACCCCAGTTCATGACGCATATTTCATGGTGTTCACATCGCTTGAAGCTCTGCTGAGCCGTCTCATAGCGACAGAGCGCCGTTTGGTTTTCAGTAGAGACACAGTTACCGATAACGTGCTGCTTCTCATTACCGATGACGATAACTTTTTAGAACTAGGTGAGGGTCCGAAAAATGAAAACTGTACTGAGCAAAGATGAAACATTATTAGCATTGTAGCTTAGAGATGAACACTATTTAATGAGCTGTGAGAACCGACATCATATTTCTGTTTATTTTTTAAATTTAGATTCACCTGTAGTTTGTCCACAGACTGGGAAACAAGGTCATCTCTGTCAATCACCGTGGTGACAGGAACCAGCCCCCGGTCCTTTCTTAGAGGAGGGTTTGGAGTCAGCAGCTTCCTCAGCAGCGCAGACGTCTTCGTAGTGATGCTGAAGTTTCAGGGGTTTATTTACACTGACCTCACTGTGGGGAAATTACCGTAGGGGTAGGAGAAAGGAGTGCTTGATTTGCTCACCTTAACACACCTACAGCACAGTTTGTCAGCTCATCTCGTCTCATTGGAGCATTTGTTTTTGTCATAATTCCTCAGCTATCCATCGTGGACCCCTGGTTGTGAGCAGTAATGGAGGCCACCATTTATTGTGTGTGTGTGTGTGTAAAAGTGTGTGTGTTGTGCAGTGTATGTGTGTGTTTTGGGTGCAGTCAGATGGACCCCCTCCACCAGCAGACTGTGAGACATCCAGTCCCCCTCCTAATGATCAGCCCCCATTCAAAGGGCTCCAGAGAGCAGCTGTGGGCAGTGGAATGTTTGAAAGAGGCTTAGTCGTCACATAAAGGACATGGAGAGGCCCTCATGTCTGTTTGTCTCACACACACACACACACACACACACACACACACACAGTCTGGACGGACGCTTCCGAGCTGCATCTCTGTAGTGACTGGGCTGTAACGAGATGGCTGAAGAGTCGCAGACCTCGTCTGTTGTCTCCTAGGGGATGTTGGAGGGGGGTGGAGTGACTCAGGCAGGCCTTCACACACGCTTAACGTGTGTGTGTGTCTGTGTGTGGACAGACGCCGTGTGTCCGACCGAAGGCCGTATCGATCTGTGTGCTGCTGTCCAGTCTTTAGTAGTCAGCGTCACTCGAATGCTCGCTCCATGCGGTGTTTGAAACAGCTGCACACCCACACACTCACACAGGAAGTGCTGAGCGGCCGTTTTACCCAGCATGGAGGCCGTCCCGTCCCGCCGACGGCCGTGCACAGGATTTAACCCACTGAGCTACCAGCTAGCCAAGCGCTAACCACGTCTGCCGGTGCTCCATGTGTGAAGACGCAGCATCGATCCAGCCCAGGCTATTTTTAGCTTTGAAATCACATCATAATTGATGACGGGCGCGCTGCAGTGGAGCAAAGCTTGATGAAGTGTTGTTCTTGAAGAGGTTGTCAGGACAGGATGGTGATGGATTTTGATCAGGAGTACACCCATTTGATGTGGGACGTTAGAAGCTCCCGCTGACTTGTCTCTGCAGTGTGAAGAGAATGATTCTCCTCCTCGTTGTTTATGTTTCTCATGTCTCATATAGACTACAGACTCTGTCACAGTCGATCACTGACTACAGAATGGTACCACTTCTCAGAACGATGCCCACGGCGGATGTTAATGTCTCCACCCGAGGATAGGCATGAAATAATTCCGTTAATCTGTATGTGTCAGCTCTGTGATTGACTCCGCCCATCAGCAGCTGGGATTGGCTCCGGATAAGGAGGAGAAAATGAATGAGTGAAAACATCACTCACTAA